>NW_012137969.1:5379302-5381169 GCF_000956105.1 Propithecus coquereli
TTGAATATTAAATAGCATTTTATCTTGTTTTTACTCTAAGGCATTCTCTTGTTTACATATAACTACAGAAGGCTCTCCAGTTTGCCACCGACAAAAAGGTTCAGGTACCAGAGAAATATTTCAAAAATCCAAAGCTTCAGTGGCATATTTCACAGTCACAGGAGTTGGATGCATTTCTCATTATTACCTACTTCTAAGTCATTGGTACATCCTAACAATTTTGCATATTTTCCAATTTTATTTATCTTTGCTTTTCCACATTTTGCCCTTTTGATTGTCAAACTTTCTGGGAAGGGATTAGTTTTGTTCTTTAGACAAAGCTGTTAATTCTCTTTTAATAGCATAGCGCATTTCTTGAACACTGGCAACTTTAGTACTTAACGCATACACAGGTAGTTATCAACTTAAAAACAGATTATGTTCCAAAAGCGTACACATAAATCAGCTTTCGGAACTAGGAACGTATTTTCCCATATGATCGATATTGTGAAGGATGAGTAGGACACCTGACCAGCATTCAAAAATTGACTGAATTCAAAATGAAGCTCATGCTACAAAAGAACCCTAAAGGACAGATAATGGTGTCCAGAGAGCTCCATACTTGCCAAAACAGCAATTCCCCTATGGAAATGCCTGGTGGGACAAAGTGAAATCCTCTGCGTTGATGTTTCCCTAGATACTCACCACTGGAGGTCAGGAAGGGAACAAGTGCTCCAGTGTCAGGGATGAGAACGTGGGCAAAAGGGCAGAAGCATGAGAGGGAAGGACAGTCAATCCTAAGCACAGACTTTATAATCAGTGGCCACAGAGATGCGGTACAACCTACTAGGTAAGAACATGCATTCTGAAGCCAGAATATCTGGGTTCAAATGCCAATTCTGCCACTTGGGGCAAGATACTTAAGCTCTCTGACTTTCAGTTTCCTGATCTGTAAAAAGAGTAAGGGCAGCTTTCTCACAGGATTTACTGTGAGGATTAAATGAGTTAATACAGTTTGACCCTTGAACAATACAGGTTTGAATTACGCGGTTCTGCTTACAGATTTTTTTTCCACCAAATGCAGATCAAAAATACAGTATTCACAAGATATGAAATCTGTGTACACTGAAGGCCAACTTTTTGTATAAGAGAGTTCCACCAAGACCAACTGCAAGACTTGAGTACGTGTGGATTTTGATATACGTGGGGGTCCTAAAACCAATTTGCTCATGTATATAAGGGATGACTATATATGTAAAATGCTTAGAACAAAGCATTGTTGCCCAAAGTGTTATATCTGTAATTATTGTTAATAATCAAAAGTAGAACATCCTGGGCTATGCATAGCACTACCCATATATCTGCCATAACACCTCCCACAATCCACCCTCGACAATAAAGGTCTTTGCTTGGTTACTTCCATTATATAAGGATTTCTAAATTATTTCATGCTTATGTGAAGAGCTAGTCATTTAAGACTGTGTTTCAAGTCCTACAGAGCACAGAGATAAAAAAAAAAAAATACATGTTTTTTCATGCCACTGGTCTTTAAAAAACAAAAATGACTCCACTTTTGGCTCAGTGATAAGCAGAGGAGATCAGCAACATCTAGGTTACCCTTTGCTCTTTCTGGAGCACAATGCTCTGAACTGCCTGCCTGTGATTATTTGTACTGAAGTGAATATTCCATTCTATTCATCATCCATTGAGAAAAAAAGTCATAGTATCATGCCTTGGGATTTATTTTTTATCCTATTGTTGTAACCTGGCAAAATCTGACAGTGTCTACTGAATTAGTAAAACTCAAAAAAAAAAAAGCGGCTGTCAGTAGAGAAATTCTGTCAGCAGAAAAATCATTTGCAAGTGTTTTGATGTTTTACGTTGAGTA
>NW_012137969.1:5382154-5423992 GCF_000956105.1 Propithecus coquereli
ATTAGAGGTTTGGTAGCACACAATAACCCCAAAGGCTGCTGGTAAACTGCTGACGAATATAGTTTAGGCCTGAGGTCAAAATGGAGCTTCCTATTTTCTTCTCCTGTTAACAGATAAAACCAAACTGAAATAACTTAAAGAGGTTTATTCTGAGCCAAATATGTTACCTGAGCCTGGGTAAACACAAACCCAAGGAGTCTTCCATAAGTGGTCCCTAAGCAGCTGGATTACAGTTTGGTTTTACGTATTTCAGGGAGGCAGGAAATGCACGTAAAATCATAAATCAATACATGGAAAGTATACGTTGGCCTTGGTTTTGCCCAAAAAGATGGGATATCTCAAAGTGGGGGCTTACACAAGTCATAGGTGGGTTTAGGAATTCTTTAGTTAGCAATTGGTTGAGAGTGTTAAGCTTTGACTAAGAATTTGGAATCAGTAGGAAGGAACGCTTAAGATGGGGACGGGGGTGAGGGGAGTCTCGACGGCCTTATTTATAATTTGGTATCTTATTGTCAGAAAGTCTTTTTTTTTTTTTTTTCCTGTCACACACGGGCTGGATTGCATCATAGCTCACCGTAACCTTGAACTACTGGGCTCAAGTGACCCTCCCAACTCAGCCTCCCAAGTAGCTGGGACTACAGGCGTAAGCCATCGTGCCCAGCTAACTATTTTTATTTTTTTTGCCCAGGCTGGTCTCGAACTCCTGGCCTCAAGTGATCCTCCTGCCTCAGCCTCCTCAAGTGCTGGGATTATAGGTATGAGCCAAAAAGCCTAACCGTTTTGTCAATCTTATGATCTCTATCTTAACATTATGTTGGTCAATTGTTGTGTCTAAACAATTGTTGTGTCTAAGCTCCAAAAGAGAAGCGGTATAATGAAGCATGTCCAACCTCCCTTCCCATCATGCCCAGGAACTCAGTTTTTCTGGGGTTCCTCTGGCCAAGGGTGTCCATTCAGTTGGTTGGGGGGCTTAGGATTTAATTTTTAGTTTACACTCCTGACCTGAAGGTAGCCAGGTTCACAGAGCAAACCTGAACTGATTTACCCACCCAGGGGAAGGCTGGAACACTAGACTAGAAATAGTACAGACAGGGCTGGGCCTATCAGGGGCACACCTCCCTGTTTCACTTACTGCCTGAAAACAGCAGGCAGGAAGTAGAAGAGAATGGCAGATTTCTGTTCTACTGCCCATGAAGCACACAGAGAAAGACAGAACGAAAGCTATGTGGAAATACAGTGACTTCACCTGTATTAATGCCAAGCTCTGAACTTTACAATTTGCCATTCTTTTTCCCATGGGGAGAAGTTAATAAAGAGAAAGGAGGGTGGGCCCTCAAGTGGGAGCAGAGTTCTTCTCTACTATCTAAACACAAAGAAGTGAGATTGACATCTTCCTGAAAGGCAAAAATTTTAATACTACTACTTCCAAATCTGATCATAGACATCTTTCTTTCCACAACCACCTGACTAAGCTGTATAATATGACACTTGATACAACAAAGCCATAAAGATTTATATGATCCATAATCATAACCATGACAATGAAGATAAAAATCTACTGAGGAATCATAAAATATTCCATACTTTAAAGGAGACAGCAATGACTTCTACGGCAAAGATCTCTTTTATCCTGCTTATTTGCACATGCCATCTGCTTTATTAGCATGTCGTGTCACATAGAACTGCTCTTGTAATTGCAGGCCTCATATTATGACAACACTAAGAATATGAAGGCAGGGAGTAGAGATAATGAACAGAAAAGAGGAGAATGGCTTATTCGTCTTGCCCTATCTTGTCCCCAAAATAATTTAAGTGGCCTAGTATTCATTCAAAAATATGTTTTCACACTTATGTGGTAGGCAATGGATAGCAGTCAAGAATACATAGCCCCTACTCTAAAGAAATGTACAGTCACGTAACAGAAATAATTTGTAAATATGTATTAAGGAGAAATGGCATGGCTTTTAAAGCTCAGGAGCAGAGATACAGAACAACCACTAGCAAAGATTTGTGGGGTTTTTGAATCCTTTTTTATACTTTAGTGTGTATGTACATTTGTATCTCTCAGCAATATACAGTATTAGTGGTTTTCTTAACTTACTTATATGTCACCCTACAACTTTTTTTCACTCACGATTATGTTTTTAATCTATCCCTATTGAGATTACATAAATTTTAAATGCTATATACACATCTGTTATATTCTTCTACCATAGAAATATTACACATTTTATTTACTTTTCTGATAAATACATACTTAAGTTTCCTGGTCTGCCCTATTTTTGCCAATGCATCAATGAACCTCATTTTAAATATATTTTTGTGACACATGCAAGTTTTCCTCTAGCCTGTGGTCCCCAATCCCTGGGCTGCAGACCAGCATTGCATCCGTGGCCTGTTAGGGACTAGGCAGCAGAGCTCCTCTGCCATTCTCCCTCCCTCCCACCTACCCAGTCCATGCAAAAATTGTCTTCCATGAAACTGGTCCCTGGTGCCAAAAAGGTTGGGGACTGCTGCCTAGTCCATATAATCCTTTAAAACTTTAGTTTCCTTTCTCAGATATTGTGATGAATTAATTATATAAAGGTACTTAAAAGTACTTTAGAAATAGTAAAGTTCTACATAACCTCAAAAACGTAAACAGAGTTACCATATGACTCAGCAATTCTCCTTAGGTATATACCCAAGAGAAATAAAAACATATGTTCACACAAAAACTTGTATACAAATGTTCATGGCAGTATTATGCATAATAGCCGAAAAGTAGAAACAACCCATATGTTCAACTGATGAACAGATTAATAAAATATAGTACATACTCATGTGATGAAATTTTTTCAGCCATAAAGAAAAATGGAGTACTGACACATGCTACAACATGAGTGAATCTTAAAAACATTATGCTAAGTGAAAAAAGCCAATCACAAAAAGCCACATATTATATGATTCCGTTTATAAAAATGTCCAGAATAGGCAAATCCATAGAAACAGAAAGTAGATTAGTGGTTGCCAGGGGTTGGGGGAATGGGGAAATAGGAGTAATTGCTAATAGATACAGAGTACCTTTCTGAGGTGATTAAACACAATCTGGAATTAGATACTGATGCTGATACAACCTCATGAATGTGCTAAATATCACTGAATCGTGCACTTTAAAATGATGAATTTTATGGTACGTGCATTATATCTCAAAGAAAGTTTCACAAAAACGTAAGATATTACTTCCTCAGTTCCATAAATTTGCAAACTTCATCCATTTTTTGTGAAGGAAGATCTAGATAGATCTATATACATACACCTACAAAAGAAAATCTCCAGACTTGGGAACATTTCTCACTATCACTGTTGTTCTTCTCCCCACTTTAGGCCTCCAGGCACCATGACAGAGGTCAGGGGCTCTCAAATGCCCCATTTCCAAAACCCAGCACTCTCCTGCTCCCAGAGGCAAGCCAAAAGAGCCCATTCTGTCACTTTCTTCAGGCCATTTCTCTCATGAAGTCCCCCAGTACCCTCCAAAATTATCCTCCACCACCACCACACCCCCATCTCTTCCTGCCTCTACCCCCAAGCTTGCTCAAGCCAAAATTCTAGAAGTCCTTGATTCCTCTTTCTAACTATCTAAGGCATCAGCCAATCCTGACAATCCAACTCTACACAAACATGTCTTTCCAAGATTTATCCCTGTTGCTGCCACTTTTTATCCCTTGCCATCTTACAATCCATTCTCTACTCAGCAGTCCAAGTTATCTTGTTAACAAGTAAATCTCACCATCACTTACATACCTAAAATCCTACAACTCCTTACCACAGCAAAAGCCTACTTGGTTTGAACCCCTCCTCTCACCCAGTTACCCTCTGCTGACCATATTTCTCTTCCCTACTATCTTACTTCTTGTTCCTAGAACCTCTAGACTTACTCTCAGGTCAAGTTCTTTGTAATTGCTGTTCTTGCTACCTTTACCCAAGATTTTCACATGTCTGGCTCCTTTACATCATTCAGACTCAGCTAAAATATTATTTCCTCAGGGAGGTCTTCCACAACCAGTCTATTATGTCACAATAACATTAACATGCTTATTATCTTCTTAGTATTTATCACTCCCTGGAATTACGTTACTTGTTCATTTACTAGAATATAAACTCCAAGACAGCAGGAACATCATGCTCCCTGCTGATTTCCTGGAACCAAATGGTAGGTTTATAATAAATGTGTATCAGATGGCTTGCTCTCAGCTGGGCATTAGGTCAAATGCACAGTGAATTAAAAATAATATGCATTAGGAAGGTCACATTCCTTAAATCTTCCAGGCATGGATTACTTATTAACCCACACAAAATCCTAATTGGTAGTTTACAGCAGGCAGCATAGGAGACCCACTGGCTTTGATTTAAGTCTTCCACATACCTACAACCTCGATAGAGGTCCACCTGTCTATGTCTTTCAAAATCATAACTTCACCCATCTTTTAATCCATCTGTTCTAGAAATTTATCCCAAAGCTTTACGTGCACATGTGTGAAATTAACACGTGGAAAAGAATATTCATTATAGCACTTGTAATAGCAAAAGAGTGTAATGTCCATCAGTAAGAGGCAGGTTAAATTATGGTATAAACTTATATAAAGGAATGCTTGGCAGTGCCCTTTAACAAAGGAATAAAGCAGTTGCCTATCTACTAGATACATAGTTACATACTACTTAGGTACCATCTCCAAGAAACATGTTAAGTGAACAAAAAGGCAAAGTGCAAAAGAATACATACAGTTTGATACCATTTCAGAAAAACAGAAGGGAGAGGAAAAACAATACATATGCTTGTATATGCATAAGATGTATACACTGACACTAGGGAAAAAACTGAGTGCCTGAGGAAAGCATTAAGGAAAGAGACTTTTCACTGAGATGCTTTTAAACTTTTTGAATTTCAAACCACATAAATATATTAATTGTCCACATCATACATTTCTAAATCTAGCTCCATTTCTCTTTACTTTGAAACATTTCAGCTGCATTGGACATCTGCTTCTTTAAACATTGCTTTTATCAATCTTTGCTTGGAACATCCTCTTTCCCTTTCTTCTAACGAAATCTTACATTTCTTAACATTGTGCAAATCAAATCTTATTTCCTTTGTGAATTTTTATGCTACATGGTAATTCCCATTGGAAATGATTTCTTTTCCCTAAGAATACCTGTAAGAAGCTGCTGGTACACCATTTCTCATAACTCAGCATCAGCTACTTCACATTGTTATTCACCTTTCTAGCATATAGACTCTATCTGCTTGACTAAATAGTATGCTTCCCCAGGATATGAACTGTGCCCTACTCGTCTCTGGATTCCCCTAAATACCTGGTAAAGAAACATTGTCAAATTATAGTTCCTGCATTAATATTATAGGCACCTGCATTAATATTATAGGCATCCCTAGTGATGAGGAATCTCATCACTAGGGATTCACTGGAAACCTCACCCCTAGAATATCCCAATTCTTATCTATTCTTTGCCCTTTAGTATGAAAAAAAAAAACAATTCTAACTAAAGAGGGTGGAAGACATCCTATCATAAGTTAAGTAGGCTTCCAGGTTATGGAATGTTATGGATGGTCATGGTATGCCATCTTATAATACTTGATGAAGAATGTCTGAATACCTTCAAATAAGGATTCTCACAGGAACCTCAATGGGGCTGAGTTACAGGTCTAAGGATCTATTATACTATTTCTTCCCTGTCCAGGACCCCAAGCTTGGCTCCATAATGCTCCCACCTACCATCCACATCTCACTACCCATGCGTGCACACATACAATCTGAATTGCAAAAAAGCCTGCTTTTATTACATAAATCATACTTAATGGCAATTTACCTAGTCTAATTTCTAATGTTTGTTGATTTAAAAGCAAAACAATTATGTACATCATTACATTGTGTCAGGATTTTTTAAATAAATTTTATCAATACAAAGCTCCATGGAAAGTTTGTTCATTTCTTATTTAAAATGTATTTATTAAGGAACTACTATGTGTCAGGCATTATTCTAGGCAATGGGGTCATACCTGGTGAACAAAGTCTCAGCCCCAGTCAGGCCTCACAGACATGACACAAGTTAAACATCAGAGTTTTTAATCTTTTGCACTTATAGTCAAATCAGCTCACAGTTTTCAGACACAAAGAGCACAGAAAAAAGTGAGAAGAATTAGTATGAATAAAAGAATCACCACATTAAAAGGGAGCCTTTCCAGGTTAACATTAGCATATTTTTCATCATTTCATAGCAGTGTATCTACTGCATTTCAGATTTGCTGAGAAGTATCACAGATCCATAAGATAGCTAAGTTTTGCAACTGGATTTCTAATTCAGCTGACAAATGTCAGACACTGCTTGCTACTAGAATGCTCTATTGGTAAAACATGAATTACAACAGGGAGAGAAAATCAAAGGAATAAATTTACACTCAAAATTTAGTTCCTGATTCATCTATATCATTGAATCGTATGTTCCTGTTTCTTATAACTGTACTTTACAGTCAATTGTTTTGGTTCTGAGAAATAATTTAATATGTTAACACCAAAAAGTGACTTAAACTGCCTTTCCTTAGGTCTCATTCCTGTGACCTCCACACAGCTCTTGATGGTGCTGACCATCAGGTAACTTTTTGAAGCTCTTTTGTCCCTAAATGCAGAAACTACATGATTCTTCCTATTACTCTCTTGTTCTCTCTCTCACAGATTTGCTTTGCCCTATACATTGATCATCCTTTTTCAAATGCCAAGCCTTACTTTTATCTTTCTGTAAGATTTTCTCTTATAAGGATCATCATCATTCAAAAGCTTTCATTACCTGTTTTGAAAGGGCAATGTCCATTTAATACTCGTAACAACCTCTTATGTGTTAAGTATTTTGTCCTATCTTTCTTCTCTACCATGTAGCCTCTGTTGAAGAGTTTATTTTCACAACGGAAGGCGAGGGACAAGCAGAGTTAAAAATATGATTTGACCTGAGTTCAAATTCTGACTCTGCCACTTAGGAGTTACATAATCTCTGCCAGAGTAGTCATGTTGCTCAAGCTACAGCTTCCTCTTGTGTAAAATGTGTATACAGACTGAGTACTTCTTATCTGAAATGTTTGAGACCAGAAATGTCACAGATTTTAGTTTTTCCTCAGATTTTTGAATATTTCTGTATACATAATGAGGTACCTTGGGGTCTCTGAGACCCAAGTATAAACACGAAATTCATTTAAGTTTCATATACACCTTATACACATAGCCTAAAAGTGATTTTTTTCTTCTTTGAAACAGGGTCTTCACTTTGTCATTCAGGCTAGAATACAGTAGGCACAATCACAGCTAACTACAGCCTTGAACTCCTGGGCTCAAGCAATCCTTCATCAGTCTCCCAAGGAGCTGAGACTATAGGCACACACCACCACTCCCTGCGAATTTTCTTTTCTTTTTTTTTTTTTTTGGTAGAGACAAGTCTCACTATATTGCCCAGGCTGGTCCTAAACTCCTGGCCTCAAGCAATCCTCCTGTCTCGGCCTCCCAAAGTGCTGGGATTACAAGCATAAGCCACCGTGCCTGGCCCCCTAAGGTGATTTCACACAATATCTTAAATAATTTTCTTCAACAAAGTTTTGACTGTGTCCTGTTACATAAGGTCAGGTATGGAATTTTCCACTTGTGGCATCATATTGGTGCTGAAAAAGTTACAGATATTGGAGCAGTTTTGACTTTGAATTTTCACATTAGAGATGCTCAATTTGTAGTAAGTCTTTCCAAAAGGATGTTGAATTAATTGTGATGATAATGATAACATTTAAATATTACTTACGCACCAGACATTGTTGAGCACTTTACATGTATTAATTCATTTAGTCCTCATAAGAATCCTATTATATCCCTTTTTACAGATAAGAAAACTGAGGCACCGACTGCATATTCATAAAGCACTTATCACTGTGGCTAGTAGGGCACTCAGTAGTGGTTGCTATTATGATTATCTCTACGCTGTGACTCTCAAATATATATCCCATCAAATATAGACATCTTCATTCACTTAAACTCTGCTAGAAGATTTACACAAGATGTCTCACCAACAAAAAAGAATGTCAAAAATCAAACTCCATATTTCATTCCTCTCTGCCCCACCCACCCATAAAGCATGGTGTTCTCCTCTCAACTTTTCTCTGGGTCAACAGTCACCCAGGTTTAATTTACAGCCATCCCTGACACTCTTCTCTCCTGCTGTTGTCTCCAGCTCACCTCCAGTCTTGGGATTTCTCCCTCCTTGCACTCTTCTTTCCTCCATTTCCAGTTCCTTTACCCGTCATGCCTGAGGACTGGATTCTGGAGCCATACTGCACTAAATGTACGTTTGTGGAATACTTCTGTAATTTATATGAAGTTTGATGAGAATAGGAGTGGCAACACCTCAAAGCCCCATCCACGAAGGATGTCTGAAAGGCAATGGAGGGTGAAGAGGGAACAAGACCATCTGACTATACAGGCAACGAGACACAGATGCAGGAGTCAATGTGTGACCAGATTGTCATCTGTTCTCAGATTAACCAAGAGCATTACTCAAATGGCCTCAAAGGCATCCAAAAAAAAACATAATAGAATCTTAAAACAAACCAGAAGGGAAAGCACAGATTAAGTGTATGAAGATTAGTGAAATCTCAGTGACACAAAGGAGTGGAAAAGCACCTACCTGAAATTTAACAAGGCTCGTGTTAATCAGAATGAGAAGTGTCAAGTTTACATTATCTGGCTTTGTTTTTACTGCACAAAAAAGGCAACTCATATCTCAAGGACAGGAAGGGAAAAGCTAACCAAGGTACACCATTCTTCTAAGTTTCATCTTAGTGGCCTGACAAGCCAGTACTATGTGTCACCAACTGTCAATATAGCTGACAGAACCACTTAAGCTAATTAACTAGTTACATTTTAAAATACAATGAGAACTGATCATCATTGCTTATTTCAAAACTGTAAACTCCTAAATGAATATTGCAGAAATAAACAGCATGTTTATTGAGAAATAAACAGCACTGCTATTTTATAATGCATTATTACCAAACATTAGTGAATATAGTTGAGAATAAATAAAGTTCTATTATAAAAGCAGGATTTTAATACATATATTGAAGAAAAACTTACTGTTCCTAAATAGAACAATTTATGGTACTATCCAACATATCAAATGTAAATAGTTAATTCAAGTACAGGTCAATTCAATACGTTTATATGAATGGGTGCCTAAAAAGAATCATCAGCATATGGAAAGCAAAGAGCAATCAGCTAAAATCTCTTTGAATAACAAGATAAATGAGATACTCAAATGTATTAATTAAATATTGTTTTTTCAGTAATTTGTCAAACGCCATGCTATACGAAATTGTTCGTAACTCCCTTGAGAAATAATCAGTCTAAATTTAAAAATAATAAAGCCAATGTTTATAATTAAGAACAGAGGATTATTTAGTAAGAAAAAAGTAACACTTTAGTCATAAAGTAAATTTATTTGAGCCAAAATAAAAGAATGAACTATGGCATTCTCCATGTTATCATAGTATACTGGCCTTTACCCAACTCTTGTTAGATTCTATCTGTGCTTCCCAGCCCCCTGCCTATACTCCTCTCATAACATTGTGTTTGCTGAGAGTGGGGCTATATTTGCCTAGCCCACGGTAGTCACTCAGTAAGTGGTAGTTCGGGGAATTGTTTTCAAGGCCTTCTCTGCTACAAAAGTAGAAACTCCTGGAGAGAAAAGGATAAATTCTTATGTATCTTTGTATACCCAATACCTAGAACAGTGCCTGACACAGCATATTTGATAACATAATTGCCAAGTGAAAGAACTTAATTTTTAATTTATAGTATCCAGCTTGGGAACTTATAATATATCTCACCAACAAAAAACTGGTTTCCTAAAAATAAATCTAATCCATTAAATGAGAGCTGGCTGCCTAATATCACACACTGAGATAAACATATTTCTGGATATATTAATAAGTATACTGCCACTATACTTATTTTTTCCTTCGTTTACTTATTCATTCTTTCATGTCTGTTAATTGTAGATATTTATGGAGGTTGCTGAGACCAGTCAACTAAGGCACTGGTCACAAAAAGTATCACTTAGCAAGATTCAAATTCCATGAAGCCTAGCATCACACAAGAGGGCTCACAAAAGCTTTGTTTTCAATCCAGCATTGAAAGAACAAACATTTGGTAATGGCTACAAGCAAAGATTATGTTTTTTGAAAATTCCTATTGGATCTACAAAATTTTTAATACAAAGTTCCAGAAAGCCCAGTAAATTCTGAATAGGTTGTAAACTAAGGGAGAAACAAGACTTGTAAGGACTTCTTTCACCCCTTGCATCACTAGTGCAGACCAGTATTCCTTGTCTCTGTTGTTTGTTTCTGGCTTATTTTCTACCCAATACAGGAGGAGACAGAGCAATTTTGGGTGAAAGGATGATCTCTGCCCTTTTCTGTAGCATTCTTAATCCTGTTGGCGACCAATTTTCTGTGCCTAGCCCACTCTGTAGTTTACTCTATGTTGTCCACAAAGAGGTAAAAACTAGAGTAAGCATATTTTCTGCCTATTTTAGTATAAAAGTAGACTGCTTACATTACAAATGTACTATTCACATTTTACAGAATACAAACTTCTGCATTCGTCAATTAACTTTCTAAATTCATTTTATGTGTATATCAACATTTGTACCCATGCACATTTATAAATCTCCTTATATATATGGGTGTGCTTATATGTGGATGTATGTGGTTTCCCAATCACTCAAAAAGTCTTTGATGAGTGATTAGAGATGAATATTTTCCCCTAAATAGTCCCTCTTCTCAAACACATCCAAATACTAGAAGGCTGGCTTTTATCGTTTAGCACCCTAGTCTGGATGGTAAAGCTAAGTGCTTTCATGTTTCATTTAATCCACAAAACAATCTAAAGAATAAGAAACCAAAGCTCAAGGAGATAATCGAACTGGCCCACAGTTGAAGAAGGAGAGACAAGAGTTGAACAAGGTCTGACTTCACAGTGTCTGATCTTGACAAGAATATATTAATACTAGGCAGTCCGGAGAGGAAAAAATAATCCAGAAAGTTCCCCTCAGATACCAGTGATAACTCCACAAACACATTTGCTCCTTAACTACAAATCTAGGGCTATTTATATTGTCTTGTCTATATGAAAAGCTTTCCCACAGATATATTAATAGATATATTTTTAAAGCCAAGAACCTAGCATAACACACCTAATCCAATTTCTATGCCAAGAGAAGCTCAGTGAGATGGTGACTGAGTTCATATTTCAATGCATTTAAATGAGAGTAAAAATCATTGAATTAACCACTTGACTATCTTGTTATAGAGTTAGTATACTTCTGTTTAGTTTTCTTAACTGACGAAGAAGGTCCTGAAATACAATCAGGATGACTGGTGTCAGTTCTCTTACAGAGTTCATTACCTGCCACTACTCGTAACTGCTCTATCAACCCTGTACAGTGCTGCTAAAGTGAGCTTTTCTTATAAGCATATCTAATGTTTGTCCTTTTTACACTGTTATAAAGGAATACCTGAGGCTGGGTAATTTATAAAGAAAAGAGGTTTATCTGGCTCAAAGTTCTGCAGAGTGTACAAGAAGTGTGGCACCAGCATCTGCTTCTGGTGAGGGCTTTAGGGAGCCTTCTACTCCAGGCAGAAGGCGAAGGGGGAACAGGCTGTCACATGGCAAGAGGAGAAGGGAGAGAGAGAGGTGGTGGTGCCAGGCTCCTTTAAACAACCAGCTCTCTTGTGAACTAAATAAAGCAAGAACTCAATTATTGCAGGGAGGGCACCAAGCCATTCATGAGGGATCTTCCCCCATGACCCAAACACTTCCCAACAGGCCCCACCTCCAACAACAGATCAAATTTCAACAGGAGATTTGGAGCCAAACCATATCACTATCTGATAATGCCATCTCCTGCTCCCAATCCTTCTATATCTATGTATTACCTCTTTTGGGGTAAACTCAAAAGCTTTCAAAGCAAGAGACAGGTGAAACAGTCCAGCGTGAGACTAAAGAGAGGCAGAGTTTGCAGGGAGTGAGAGCACGCACGCATCTGCAAGAGTTTACATTCAAACTTTTTGACTACTATGGTTCAGGATACATGAAAAACAGTGGCCAGCCCACTGGCTACTTGTTTCCAAACTTGTGCACTTACTGTGTAAAATGTGTGTTTTGTCTAGCAATAGGGTCCTAGATTTTCTGGACATTGTAGGTCCAATTTTGCTCCCAGTTACTCCACCCCCACACTCCCAAATCTCAGAGGCTATAATACCAGAGTACTCACAGAGCCATGTATATGCCACATTTCTTCTGAAAAGTATTCCAAGATTAAGGAAAGTTTTACAAATGAGGAAGTCAGACAAGACTAGTTTTGGACTATATCCTCTTTAAAAAAAGAAAACTGAGGCTTGCCCAAGTCACAAAGGCTGTTTTAGGTGGATATCATCAGAACCCAAGCCCTCTGGCACCTAGTTCAATTCTTAAAATCCAACTATTTTTGTTCAGAATCTTTGATTTGAATATTTTCATTTACTTAATACAAACACTGAAACCTCAATCTTATTATATACATCAAACAGTACAAAATTAACAAGTTACATTATTTTAAACTTCATGCCCTTGAAAATACTCCAAAAGAGCTTTTTTTTACATTCTTGCCTGATCAAAACACATTTGTTAAAATACCAACTACAGAAATATTTAAAAGGATCCCATATTGTACCACTGGACAGAACTGGACCATTTACCAAGGCAGCAGTTGTTCAAACTCTAAAGTAATTGACCTCAGTCATGTAAGAATACTACCAACAATCAACTGGCTTTGAGCCCAGAGAAGCTTTCAGAATCAGTTTGGAAGTATTTAATAATTTTTAAATATGTCAAAACTCCTTTCCCAATGAATATTCTTATACTCCCAAAATAATGTGAAACCTATGGGTAGACTACGAAATTGTTTAGTAGTAATTTAGTCTGACTTTAGTAGTAGTTTAGTCTGACTTAACAAAGTCAGACTCCATTAACAATAATGCTATCAATTCTCTATTATCTGAGAGTAAATTAACTTCCTGTTTATCAACCATGGCAAGAAATAATAAACCATGTAGAAAAATGTCAATTACTGCAAATCAGTAAAATACGACAATAATGACAAAGCTATATGTTAGCAGGAATCCAATATTCAAAGCCATAAATTACACACACACACACACAGAGGCATACCTTGTTTTATTGCACTTTGCAGATTTTTTTTTTAATTTTTTTTTTTTTTTTTTTTTTTTTTTTTTTTTTTACAAATTGAAAGTTTGTGGCAGCCCTCCCTCAAGCAAGTCCATTGGTGCCAGTTTTCCAATAGTATGTGCTCACCTTGTGTCTGGGTCATTATTTAACAATAAAGTATTTTTTAATCAAGGTATGTAATTTTTTTAGACATAAAGCTATTACACACTTAACAGACTATAGTACAGTGTAAACATAAATTTTACATGCACTGGAAAACCAAAAATTTGTGTGATTCACTTTATGGTGATGGTCTGGAACTGAACAATCTCACAGGTATGCTTGTATATGGAATGTATGGGATATATCTCTCTCACACATCCTTTTAATGCAACTTGGAAATGTACTACGACAGTATCCAAACAGATGTGTAGTACCTCTACCCTTTCAGAGATAGCACACAAGCAATCAATATAGAATAGACAATAGTAATATTTTAAATAGGTAGTAACTAGTAGGTTATTTTACATCAAAAACCTAAAAATGTTTGTCTCCTTTTCCTATTGTCCTTGTGTTCTTTTTACTCTTTACTCCAATATCTAGGTATGATCTGTCATCTTCCTCATAGAGGTGCAAAGCAACTTCTACTTGCCAAAGTCATTAAAGCTACCTAAACAATCCCTCCTTAAATTAGAAAAACATCTGTGTTTCAGTAGCATTTATGAGTCAGCACCACAAATTAAACAGAAAATACATCAATAGTCACAATATTCAAATAACCTGAAAAGAGTCATAATAACTAACAATTCTCCAGAATTCATTTCCAAACTTTTGAGAGAAGTAATCATTACTCACTTTTACGGAGAGGGAAACTAAAATAAAATCACAAAATTTTAAATTAAAGGAATCTTAGTGATCTCCTAATGAGAAAATAAAAAAAAACAAGAGGTACAGAAATGTTCTATGAATTCTAATTCATAAGCCAAAGTATGCATAATTAAATGTCTATCAATCAGAAGCTACCACATTTATGAGAGAACAAAATAATCTTCATAAGTTTCCACATAGTTATAACGGAACCTACTGTTGAGTTTAGGATAAAGTTTATATTAACTATATTAACAGGCTCAATAATGTTGAAACTTGAACACATTGGTTTCTATTTTTAAAGCTACACAAATAGTAAAGGGAAAATTGCAATCAAGAAGAAAAGCGACATTGTGATTTATTTAAACACCACAAAATGTCATCATAAAATGGACCATATGAAAAAAAAAAGGAACTAATTCAAATTATTTGTCTTCACAATGCATATTCTTATTACACTTGGAAAATTTAATTGTGTTTTGTGTGTGACCTTTAAAGCATCATTGTCACAGCTTGATGATAACATCCAAATAATTTCAATAAAACATCTACCACAGATGGGAAGGCATAAAATCATAATAGAAATACTCAAACTTTATAAAAGTATTTAGGAGAAATTTCTTTTCTAAAACTTAGTCCTTGACTCTTCAGAAATGAATGTTGTTGAGAAGACACAATAAAAACTATTGAAGTACCTCCCCCATTACTCTCTCAGTAGCCAAACTTCACCAATCCTTTATATCTGATCACTAATTCTTTAGCCCTCATTAAAGCCTTTCCTAAAAATCTCAATTAGATTTTATACATATCCTCTACATATCCTACTGAGTGCAGGACACCATGCCATGTGGAGATTTGCCTTCAAGTTCTTTTCACATTCATTTTCTGTGTATTATCTTCTGTAAATGGTATCATTTTATTAGTGATTCACATAAACTTTTATGAAGTCATGCCTTGCAAACCAGATTAAGTTCCATGAGGGTAGGATCCAGTTTTGTGCTTCTTTTATATATGCCACAATAGCTAGCACAAGGTATTAATACACATCCAGCAGGTGTTCTTACCTCCAAATCGACAGATGCAGTAAAGACAGTTACACAAAAAAATTAAAATGTAAATATAAACTCCTTGCATATGCCATGTACTGGCCTTCAAATCCAAATAAATAAGATTTATTAATTATGCATTTGTACAAATGCCATTTGGTCTCATTTTGGCCAATACTCAAATGATATTTTACAGTTTAAGTATTTGTGAAACTAAGGGGTAATTTTTATATTCTAACATTAGTAGATACAAAATCATTACACACAGTGTTATCCCCACAGTTCAGATAGGTAAACTAAGGCTCAAAGAAGTAACATAAATGCCCAAGTGCAAATAAGAAATAAGTCTAGAAGTCAAGCTCAGGTCTTCACAACCAGTGAACTACGGCTGGTTCAGTCTATCGTGGCCAGAGGAGCCCCCAAGACCAGTCACCTGAACCATGAGTGGTCTTGCTATTTAATATTTTCTCCACTCAACCACAAAATTACTACTTCCTGTGAGCTCAATACATGAAAAAGTCTGGGAAGTACTTTTTGACTCCATCGATACTCTCTTTCAAGAAGTCTTTCAATAAAACTAGATTATCCAGTGGTGGTACTCCCATTTTTAAGGCCCTACGTTGACTTTTCTGTATTCTTTGAAACAGGAAAACTGTAATTGTTTAAATTTCTATTTTCTTAGTTACCTTTCCATTCTGATCCTGCCTCCGTAATATTGCACTCAACTCATCACGACTGGACTTTTACATATTCCCCTAAGTCTTCAATCATGAGGTTATTCTAAAACCTCTCTTCAACACTTGGGTAAGATGGTCTCAAAATGGCATGAGCTGCTGTCTATTCTTTCCTCATTATCCCTGTCCTGTCACTGGATTTAGGCCGGCGGAGGCAGCCTTATGCGAGGCTGAGTAGAGATATGCTCCCTAAGCAATAACTCTGGCCATAAAAATAGCTTTGAAAGTTGAGGTTGAATCTCCTTTTTAAAACTGTTACATAATAGATTCCCCACGTCATGTGTTAATGTGAAAGCAAACACAACCATAAAGTGTTTTTTCTTGTGTATATATTTTTAATGATATAAAAGAATCCACGAACCCACCACTGCAAAATAAAACTAGACCTTAATTATAATGTGTGTTAATATATCCCTGTGTAACCCTCACTCCTGTCTCTCGGCTTGCCAGCACCTGAGGGTAACCATTGTGTGGAATCCTGTGCTTTCCTTTTTAAAGTTTTATACTCATCTGTTATATAAATAAGTACATTTTGATATACTTATAAGTGTATACTTATGTTCTTTTAGTTTCTAAGTTTATAAAATGAGTAAATGCTGTGTGTAATCTTCAGGGACATACTATTTCACTTGTTACTAAAATTCATCCATGTGGGATGTGGAACTTCTGGAATAGTGAAGACCTGTGGAAATGCTTTCATCCATAAAAACAATGAAAATGCTGGCACAATTTTCAAAACTCAACTTTTTCAAAATTTTGGAAATTAACCAAAGGTATCCAACAACCTAACAACCTAAGGCATTATCCTAGGAAAACAACTGAATCTTGGTTACAATATCTTAGTTTATGGCATTTTAACTTGGTCTACTGCATCCCCTCTCTCCTAAGCTCTGCAGTGGCCTTAAAAACGAGCAGCCTCCCAACCACAGACACTGTGAAAATCTGTAGTCCTGGATAATGCTACTGTTAGTAAAATCCATACTTGATGTTAGCCACTTACCCAATGTGCAAGAGAGGTTTTAGAATAACCTCACAATTGAAGACTTAGGGGAATATGTAAAACTCCAGTCACGATGAGTTGAGCAGAATATGATGGAGATAGGATCAGAATGGAATGGTAACTAAGAAAACAGAAATTTAAACAACTACAATTTTCTTGTTTTAAAGAATACAGAAAAGTCAATATATGGCCTTAAAAATGAGAGTACTACCACTGGATAATCTATTTTATTAAAAGACTTTTTGAGAGAGATTAATAGTATTGATAGAGTCAAACAGTACTTCCCAAACTTTTTCATGTACTGAGCCCACAGTAAATGGCAATTTTATGGTTTGCTAGGGAAAGTAGCCAGACCACTCATGGTTCAGGTGACTGGTCTGGGGGCTCTGGCCACAACAGCCATAGTTCACTGGTTGTGAAGACCTGAGTTTGACTTCTGGATGACCTTCTGGCCCTATATAACCAGAAAGTGAGGACTAAGGCAGATTCATCAACTACCAGAGTGTTGAAAGTATGCCCCCAACACAGAGCCCCTCACAAAAAGCTAGGAGACTTAGGAAAAGAGATTTCAGAAAATCGTTGTCCAATCATTAGCTGACCCCTAATCAAACCAGACTTTAGTATCCCCACACAACAAAGAAACCACTTTACAGTATTAATGTAGAAAAGTCACTACACAAACAGGAGCCATATCGACAAGAAGATAACCTGGAGAGATAAGAAATTTGGAGTTCCAAAGTTTATACATTAAATCATTTAAAATGATTTCAATGTTCGACAAAAAATTACTACATGCAAAGACACAGTACAGATCATACACAGGAAAAATAGTCAATGGAAACTGTCCATGAGGAAGACCAGATGTTGGACTTAAGACAAATACTTTAAATCAGCTACGATAAATATGTTCAAAAAACTGAAAGAAATCATGTCTAAAAAACTGAAGCATGAGAACAAATGTCTCCAAAATAAAGAATTTCAACAGAGCCAGACCTTATAAAAAGGAACCAAATAGAAACTCTGAAATTGAAAGGTACAATAACTGAAAGGAAATATTCTCTACAGGGGCTCAACAGCAGGTAAGAACTGGCAGAAAAAGAACCAGCAAATTCAAAAATACATTGAGATTATCCAGTCTGAGGAACAGAAGGAAGAAATAACGAAGAAAAATGAACAGTCTGAGGCCTCTGGGACATCACCAAGTTATACGTATCACGAGTCCGAAAGAACAGGAGAGAAAAAGACGACTATCTGAAGAGATAATGAGACCGCCAGTTCCTGCTGCAACATGTAAAGAGCTTGGAAGTCCCATCCTCACAACAAGAAAAATGCTGAAAAAACCAAACATGGAAAATTCTTCTCAGATACATTAGAGAATTGATGTCACAGGGCAAAGGGCTGTGTGTGGTGAAAACTGGAGACACAGGGAATCACAACTTACTAGGAGGAAAGCCCTGAGAGCCAGTAACTGCTAGGAACACTTAAAGCGGTAACTATTTTCTGGAGGGTGAATATGAACTAGCTTGAAGGGGGAAAAAACTCCTGGGGGACCAGTTTTAGGGGGCCTTATACTTTCATAAGTTTTACCTCCAGGAGCCCCACCAGGTTGTCCTGGTGAAAATGAGAAAAATAGCATCATGAACCAAGCAAGGGGTGGGGGAAAGCAACCATTTTAAGATATGTCCATGGGAAAAATAAGCATTTTGAAATATGCCCAGGGAATTGTTTTCCATAACAAAGGCCTTCCCTCAAGGGAAACTCAAAATTTTATCCGACCTTGGGAAAGGGCAACTACACAACTCACAGTCCCCTCTAATCCCCGTCTCACAGAAGAGGAAGAAAAAGTATTAAGAACTATTCTGAGGGTCACATCTGAGGGACTCAGTCCTACTAAATAAATCTGAGATTTATCCCAAGATTATAGAATGCTTCCTCTCCACACCACCTTATCACCACACCAACAGGGCTCCAGTGTTAACAGTGGATTACAGCTAAGAGAGTTGTAAGATACAGCCTCTATTTAAGAAGGAATTTCTAGGGAAACTCAAAGAAAACAGGGGAGGGAAAAAACACCAAGGATACTAGGGGAAACTAAAGTCTCTGAAACCTGCAGTTATAGGAAAACGTTAAACCTAACTCCAAGCCACATAAACATAAAACCTCACACTAAAGGCCCATTTGCCTCAGTTCTTATTACTCAGTACATGAAGCGTGGTTGTCAACAAAAAATTACAAGGCATTCTGAAAGGCAACAAAAAAAAAAAACCCAATCTAAAGGGCAAAGCAAACATCAGAACCAGATTCATATGTGGCAGAGATTATGGAATTATCAGATCATAAATTTATAACTATGACTAATATGCTAAGAGTTTTTATGGAAAAGTGTATAACATGCAAGAACAGATAAGTAACGTAAGCAGAGATGAAAACTCTTAAGAATCAAAAGGAAATGCCAGAACCATAATAGAAAAAGAAGTGATAGCCAAAAACTTTCCATGTTTGATTGAAAACATTAACCTACACATCCAAGAAGCTCAATGAATTCCAAATAGGATAACTCAGAGATTCACACTTACATCAGGACAAACTGTTGAAAGACAGAATCTTGAAAGCAACAGGAAAAAAAAGACTTGTCCATTACAACGAATCCTCAATAAAATTAGTAGCTGACTTCTCATTAGAAACCATAAAATGCCAGAAGCCAAGTGAGGTGACATATTCAAACTGCTGAAAGAAAAAGACTATCACCCAAGAATTATATATCTAGAAAGATTATCCTTCAAAACATGAAAATTAAGATACTCCTACATAAAAAATGAGAGAATTTGTCACTAGCAGACTTGCTCTGTAAGAAATACTGAAATGATTACTTCTACCTGAAACGAAACTAATGAGAACTCAAATCCACATAAATAAAGGATACCAATAAAAGCAATTACACAGGTAAACACGAAAGACAGTCATTTTGATATTTTTCTCCTATTTGATTTAAAAGGCAACTGTATAAAGCAATAATTACAAAACCTTGTTAATAGGCTCACAATGTTGAAAAATGTCAACTTGGAAGGCAAAAACAGCATAAAGGTGGGGAAAGGGAATGAAGCTACATGGGAACAAACTTCTGCATACTTTATGTCAGGATTAATTTGAACTGAATTGTTTTAAGATGTTAATTGTAACCCCCAGGGTAACCACTAAGAAAATAACTCAAAAATATAGTAAAAGAAACAAGAATGATACACAAAACAAGTAAAAATAATTTTAAAAATCCACTTAACCCTCAAGAAGGCAGTAATGGAAGAATGGTGGAATAAAAAAAGACATAAGACATATAGAAAACAAATAACAAAACGGTAGACTTAAATCTTACCTGATCAGTAATTAAATGTCAATAAATGTAAATGAATTAGACACTCTAATCAAAAGGCAGAGATTAACAGCACAGATTATTGAAAAATAAACATGATTCAACTATATGCTGCCAAAAAGAGACTCACATTAGACACAAAAATACAAGTAAGTTGAAAACAAAAGGATGGAAAAAGATATAACATGCAAATAGTAGCTAAAGAACAACTATGTGACTATCAGACAAAAAGAACTTAAAGACAAAAATTTTTACTAGGAAAAAAATAGAGGTAAATTTTATAATAGTGAAAGAGTTAAACAGGCAAAGGTAATAATTATAGATATGTATGCAACAGAATCCCAAAATACATAACTAAAACTGACAAAATTGAAGAGAGAAATAAACAATAATAGCTGACCCACTTCAATACTCCATTTTCAATAATGAACAAAGCAGACAGATCAATGTGAAAGAAATAACACTACGAACCAACTTACCTTTACACATCTAATGCACACTCCATATAACAGCACAATAATAAATCTTTTCAAGCACAAGTAGAACCCAAGATAAGCCATATGCTGGGATATAAAACAGTATTAGTAAACTTAAAAGAACTGAAATCATACAAAGTATGTTTACCAATCACAATGTAGTTAAATTAGAAATACACAAAGGAAATTTGAGAAATCTATACATATTTGGAAATTAAACGTATTTCTAAATAACCTATGGGTCAAAGAAAAAAGTTATTAAATAAAGAATTTACAAGGGGAATGAAAAAGTATTTTAATCTGAATGAAAATAGAAATACAACATGTCAAAAATGCATAGGATGCAGCTAACACAACACTCAGAGGGAAGTTTATAGTGTTAAATGCCTATATTGGTAAAAAAGAAAAATTTCAAATCAATAATCTAAGAATTCGCTTTTAAAATGTAGACAAAGAAAACTGTATCAAAGGCAAATGAAGAAAATAGAGAAATTAAACAAATGTAAAACAGAAAAACAATACAGAAAGTAAATTCGAAAGGTAGTTCTTTAAAAACATTAACAAAATTGACAAACCCTTAGCTAGACAAACCATTCGCATGAAAAAAAAACCACAGACCACAAAAATCAGGAAGAGAGATTACCACTGACCCCTTAGAAATTAAAAAGATTATAAGGAAGTATTTTGAACTTCATGCCAACAAATTCAACAACTTAGATAAAATGGACAAATTCCGAGACAGTCATAAAGAACAAACTGACTCAAAAAGGAATAGAAAATCTAAATATATCTATAACAAGCACAAAGATTCGGTAAGCAATTAAAATATCTTTCCAAAAAGAAAAGGCCAGGCCCAGACGGCTTCGCTGGTGAATTTTACCAAATATTTAAAAGAGGTAATACTAAATACTCCACAAATTCTCCTAGGAAGTAGATGTAGATGTAAAAACAGTACTCATTCTAGAACATTCCCAACTCATTATAGGAGGCAATAACACCCTGATAGCAAAGCCAGACAAAGCATCAGAAGAAAGGAAAACTACAAGCCAATATCCCTTGCAAATACAGATGTAAAAATCCTCAATAAAATATTAGTGAACCAAAATTCAACAACGTATATAAAAAAGATTATAAACCATGATCAGGTGGGAATTACACTAGAAATGCAAGGTTGTTTTAACAGCTAAAGATCAAATAATAGAATACATTATATTAATAATATAAAGGACAAAAAAACATATGAACATCTCAATAGGTAAAGAAAAAGCAATGCTTTTTCAAAATCCACATACCTTCATGATTAAAAATTCTTAGCAAGCTTAGAAGAGAAGGGAACTTCCTCAATCTGATAAAGAGCATTTGCAAAAACCTACAGCAGATATCATACCTAACGGTGAAAGACTGAATTCTCTTCTGCTAAGACAGGGAAAAAGGCACAGATCTCTGTTCTCACCTCTTCTATTCAACATAATACTGAAAGTTCAACCCACCTAAGAAATAAAAGGCATCTGGTTTGTAAAGAAAGTAGTAAACCTACATTTATTGACAGATGAGATGATCCTGTACATAGACAATCCCAAGGAATTCACAAAAAACTACTAGAATAAAAAAAACCATCAAGGTCACAGCATAAAATAATACAAGATCAGTAACAAAAATCAAGTATATTTCTACATGAGTAATAAACAATCTGGAAATAAAATTAAGAGTACAATTCCATTAATGATAGCATTAAAAATTTTACAGTATGGTACTTATGAATAAAATTAACATAAAAGCTGCAAGACTTGCACCTAAAAATTACAAAACTTTGAAGGAAATTAAAGAGCCTTAAAAACAGTAAGACATTCAATGTTCATAGATTGGAATACTCAATATTGTCAGATGGCAATTCTCCCCTAGTTGATCTATAGATTCGAAGCAATACCTATCAAAATTCAGGAAGTTTTTCCACATAAATTGATAAGTAGGTCCTAACATTTATATGCAAATGCAAAACATTTAGAATAGCCAAAACAATTTTGAAAAAGAAATTTGGAGGACTTTCTTTTCTCAATTTCAAAACTTTCATAAAGCTAAAGTGATCAAGGCAGTGTAGTACTGGCAGAAAGAATAGGCATTGATCAATAGAACACAATTAAGCATCCAGAAATAAATCCTTATATTTATACTCCATTGATTTTTAACAAACATGCCAAGGCAATTCACTGGGAAAGGATAGCCTGTTCAACAAATAAAACCAGTACTACTGGATATCCAAATGCAAAAGGATAATCGTAGACCCTCTCCCTCCTCACATCATACACAAAAATTAACTCAAAATGAATCACAGATTTAAAAATTCGAGACTTTGTTTAGGCAAATATTTCTCAGGTAAAACACCAAAAGCACTGTCCACAAAAGAAAAAACTGATACACTGAACCTCATCAAAATTCACAAATTTTTCACTTCAAAGATACCATTAAGGAAATGAAAAGAAAAAACTGGGAGACAATGTTTACAAAGCATATATCAAGTAAGGAACTTGTATGCAGAATTTACAGAAACTCTTACAACTCAGTAAGAAGAAGAAAAATGGCCAAAGAATGGACAAATGTATGAACATTTTACCAAATAAAGTATAAAAATGGCTAATAAGTGAATGAAAAGATGCTCAACATCCATTAGTCACTGAGAAAATGCAAATTAAAACCACGAGCTATTACTTCATACTCATTAGAATGCCTATAATAAATAAGGCAGACAATAACAAATATTGGTAAAGATGAATGTAGAAAATGGAACCTTCGTACACTGCTAGTGGAAATGTAAAATGTGCACCCAGTCTGCAATACTATTTGACAGTTTCTTAAAAACTTAAACACAAAACCACCACATAATCCAGCAATACCATTCCTAGAGAAATAAAAACATATGTGCACCCGAAGACTTGCACACAAATGTTCAAAGCAGCATTACCCATAATAGCCCAAAAAGTGGAAAGAACTTAAATATGCATCAGCTGGTAAACTGACAAAAATGTGTTTTATCCGTACAATAGAATACTATCCAGCAATAAAAAGGAACAGAATACTGACACATTCTATATCGTGGATTAAACTCAAATGTTATTCTACTAGCAGATGAAATAAGTTAGACACAAGAGACCATATATTGTATGCTACCTTTATATAAAATATGCATAAAAGGCAAATTTATGGACAGAAAGTAGATGAGTGGTCTCTTAGGGATTGTAAGCAGGTGGAGACAGGGATTGACTATAAATAGGCAGGAGGGATCTTATTACAGGAGGAAGGTGATTGAAAATGTTCTAAAACATTTATGGAGATGGTTACACCACTCAACAAAGCCACTAAAGATCATTGAATTGTCTTGCAATGGGCAAATTTTATGATATATAAAATATACCACAATAAAGTTGTTCGAAAAAAACTAAAATTGCTAAAAAATTTTAATCTACATCATCGCATGTTGCATGAAGACTATACAGTATTCCACTGAATGAATACGCAGCGTTTATTGATTTATTCTTTTCATGGGGCATTTTTGTTGCTTCCAAAATTTTTGCTATCGTGAACACTGCTGGCATGAAGATCATATACATGTTCCCAGTATATATAAGAGTATATATACTGCTCAGTTGTAGAATATATAAACTTTTAATTTTATGATATAATATCAAACTGGTTTTCCAAACTGATAGAACAAGTTATGTAGTAATGCTCATACCAGTGATATGTCAAAGATTTTGTGGATCCACATCCTTTCCATCCAACTCTTGGTTTGAGAATTAAACCAAGATGTAAATGCAATCTAGCCCATTCACTTTGAGTGCTATCTAATTATTCTGCTGTATGAATAATCCACAGTTTACTCTTTTCAGATGCATAATTCAGTTGGTTTTTTTTCACTTTTAACTCTGCTACAATGAACATTTCTATAAAGACACCACTTCACACCTACTAGGATGGCTACAGTAAAAGAAAATGGAAAATAAGTTTTGGCAAGGATGCACAAAAATTCGAACCCTCATACATTTCTGGTAGAAATGTAAAATGGTGCAGCCACTGTGGAAAACAGTTTGGCAGTTTTCCACAGAATTACCATATGACTGAACAATTTTACTTCTAGGTATATGCCCAAAATAATTGAAAACAGGGGCTCGAACAGATATTTATAAGCCAATGTTCATTGTAGCAAATATTCAAAAGGTGGAAACAAACCCAAGTGTCCTGAATGCGTGAATACATGAAATGTGGTATATGCATAGGCTGGAATATTATTCAGCCAAAAAAGGAATTAAGTTCTGAAATATGCTGTAATATGAATGAACCTTGAAAACATAAAAATAAAATTATGAAAAAAGCCAGACACAAAAGGACATATATTGTAGGATTCCACTTATATGAAATACATAGAATGGGCCAAAATCATAGAGACAGAAAGTAGATGAGAAGTTATCAAGGTCTGGGGGAGGAGGAAATGGGGAATTATTGCTTAATGTTTACATAGTTTGTGTTTGGAGTGATGAAATCATCTTATAAATAGTGGTGATGGTTATACAACATTGAAAATTTAATTAATGTCACTGAATTGTACTCTTAAAAATGGTTAAAATGGCAAATTTTATGCTATGTATACGTGTATGTATTTTATCACAATAAAAGAATTTACAACAAAAAACTAATGGAGTCATGTAGAAGGTCACAAGATCCAACTTAAAAGTGTCCCAGCTGGCAATTTGAGTATCAATAAAAACCAGCAAGTGACATGGATTAAGCACCCCAAATATATTTTTAAAAACTCAAGTTATTAATAATATTAAATTTTTAAGAAATCATCGGTCACCAGTGCAGTCTGCTGTGGTTTTATGGCAGATTAAAGACAGCTGCAAATTGTTTTCTATCGCTCCCCTTATATCCAAGCTAGTCTTAGCGACTTACTTCACCAAATAGAATGCAACAGAACTGATAATCTGAGACTCCAAGGCTAGGACACAAGAAGCTTTGCAGCTTACACACCTTCAGCTCTTGAAACATTCTCTTACAGATCTCTAAGCTGCTGTGGAAAAAGTCCAACCTCTCTGGGACCACCATGCTGGAAAGGACATGTATAGGCGCTCTGATCAACAGTCCCAGGTGAGCCCCACCCTTCTAATCATCCCCACCCAAAGTGCCAGACGTGAGTGAAGCCTTCTTGGACCATCCAGACCAGCCCATCCACCAGCTAAATACTTTCTGCCACATGGAACACAATTGCCCAATTAAGCCCTCCAAAATTCATGATCAAATCATGATGTATAATTAAATAATTGTTTTAAGACCCTTAAATTTGGGGGTAATTTGGGGGTAATTTGTTACACAGCTATAGATGATCAAGCAGGTCTCAGTAGTTCATTCCTCTGAAAGAAAAAAAAAAAAAATCAAGAATTTATCCTGCTCTTCCAGTACAAATTATTTTAAGGTAACTACACAGCTGACACAGGTAAGTTCTATAAAGAATTCTTGTTAATAAAAGCATAAGGAATGATATAATTAGAAACGTACTGTTTTACAACCCCTGAAGAAATCATAGTTTTGGGCAACAGTCATCAGCGGGTGCTAAAACCTCACGTAGAAGGTTTGTAACAGAGGGATCAGGCTCATAGCACCTGAACACACACACAGGCATAAATTCAACAAATCAACTGTATGAAATAAAAAGGGGAGGCCATTACACAATGAAAGAAGCTTGAGAGACATAACAAGCAAATAAAATGTGGGGACCTTACTGTAAAAAGCCATCTTTGGAGACAACTGGAGAAATCTGAATATGGATGGAAAATTAAATATTAAAGAATTACCATGAATTTCCTTAGGCATGATAATGGAATAGTGTATATTTTTAAAGTAAGTACTTATCAGACACAAATGCAAACTCAGGTAAAATTGCTGATGATCTCTGGTCCTGCTTTAAAATTCCCCAGAAAAACAAAACATCCCTACTAAATCCCTGGAACTGTGATAAGATTGCCAAAATATTGGTAACTGTCAAGGCTGGATGATAAGTACACAGGGTTCACTGTACTCTTTACTTTCATGAAGTTTAAAAATGTCCGTGCTAAAAATATCTTGAATGTTCAGTTATTGATTAGAACTGAATTTATGGATTAATGTGGGACAACGGCCATCTTTATAACACTGATACTTTCCATCATGAATATCATACATCAGTGCATTTATTTTTCTCCATAAAAGCCTTGCATGCTCATTGATAAACTTAACCTTCAGTAGCATATATATTTTGCTATCATAATTATATGATAAGTATACTCTTTGAAATATTCCAATTATTTGTTAATAGGATACATAGGGGTACTTTAAATTTTTTTAAACATATTTTGGGTACAATTATTTCTTTGTGGGAAGAAATTTTTTATTTCACAACAGAAAAGCGAAAAGAAAAAAAACAATTTCACTTCCAAATTTACTTTTAAACAAAATTTCTAGACACAATTCCATTCCACAAAATGAAGTATCCTTTTGCTTCTATATTGCCACAAGGAACTGCTTACATTCCAGGTGCATTCCTAAGGCGTGAAGAATGGAACAAAGGTCATGTGTGGTTTTTATCAACCATGCAACCTGAAGAACTATTCAAGCCTCTACCCACTGACCATTTCTAAAGCCACTTCCACATTTTTAGGTATTTGTTACAGCAGCATCCCACTTCCAGGTACCAAAATCTGTTTTAGTTTTCTATTGCTCCTGGTATATAGTAAAAACTACATCAACTTTATTAAGTATTATTTTAATAATATACTTTTCAATTTTTTATTGTAGTAAAATACATATAACAAGAATTACCATTTTCACCATTTTTAAAGTATATAGTTGTGTAATACCAAATACATTCGTATTACATAACCATCACCACCATCCATCTCCAGAACTCTTTTAAGCAATATACTTTAACAAACACAAAAATGAAATAGCAATATTTACCTTCAAAACATGGAGACCCAGTATAAGATAAACAACTCAACTGTGATTGGCATATGCAGCTCTTACATGATGTTGGAGGTGTTAGATTCTGTCACTATATAGATAGGAGACAGTCTTAGCAGAAGGTTGAGATCATTCATGGTGCCAGTTGCCAAAAAGGAGACAGAGCCTCAGAAGTGAAATAAGCACCATGAGGGTGAGCTACAGAGGGGAGATAAAAGATGACAGTCTGTCTGTGGACTTTGAGGAGATGAGGGACCTCTAAGAGCAGTGTGTAGGGCTGTTAGAAGTGGTCTATGCCTTGTGAAGGTAAAAGGAAAGCTAAGAAAATTCTCAGTAGGAAACCACTAATGCTGAACCACACGTGTGTGTAACCTGCACAAAAGTGCCCAGGTTGGGGACATGAGTGGGGTCTGAAATCATGCCCTAGCAACCGGGCACCCTGACTTGGGGCTGGTTCTGCCTGGTAAAGGAGGCAGGTGCTTAGAGGTGACACCTCTTTGTAATTCATCAGCCCAGAGAGAACATACGCTCAACTGGGGAACCTTTTCTGAAATGCGAAAAGGCACTTATGTGCAAGTGTAACAGTCCCAACTATGTGAAGATAAATATGCCATAGCTCTAAAGTTAGAATGCCTAAATTCATGACTCACGGTACTGAGTTTTCTTCCCTTCACTACTCTGCAATATTCAGTGAAGATGTCTTTAAACGGGACAGCATTGTATCAATTACACTTATGTTGTCTATTCTTGGGCCAAAGCGTTAAAAGAGGAGCAGCACCCAGTCTCCCAAAGGATAAACAACATGGTGGGACCAGCTGTAATTAGCAGAAACCCTCCCCAAGATATTGAGTCCCTGGGACTGACTCTAAGCAGCCCAGTACAGTTGCACTTTCTGCCTACAGGAACTGGACTAGAAGATCTGGGCTTGATCTTCATTAGGAAAACAGTGAGCCCTTGGAAGTGGTGAACAAGTACACTGGGCATACTTGCAGAAGGCAAATGTTCAGAGAAGCACCAACAGTCTACTTCCAGGGGAAGAAGGAAGTATCTCAGGAAGGAACATGGAAAATAATCTGATCATCATGAATAACCTAAGAAAAACTAGGAACTTCTAGACAGCTCTTTTAACTCTGAACAAAATATGGAAGTATATGTTGAAATTACTGCAAAAGTCTATGATATAAAGCTATATGAAGTGAAATCATGTTCCATCTTACAAAACCTTAATCCTTTACAGGAAGAAGTTTTTGTTTTACCTAAACTATCCAGAAACTCCTTATAGCAAAATTATAACCTCCATCGTATTAAAACCATCACCAAAAACAAAATGAAAACATATTTCTAATAGACACAGTATAAGACCCAATCTTGTACACCTTGAAATATCACTGGCCTTACATTACACGGTCACTTATGATAATTTAGATGGATGCTAATATATGAATCTTAATTTTACCAAGTATCGTTTTAAAGTTCTCAATTTTAAATAAGTGATTCTATTATTTCCTATCACTACCTAGTCAATCTGACAAGAAAAATATCTCCCCATAGTTTATTTGATTGATATTACTGGCTAGTGAAAATCTGTAACATTATTTACCCCAGTTTCCCTCATATGGGAAAAAAATTTCCACACAGGAAAGAGTGAACACATGTATTTTGATGATAATTTTATTAGAGAATTTTATAGACATATCACTAGTAAGTAACCTATATATCTGACAGCTTCCTTAGTTCTGAAATGATGAAATAATGGGTGTGAAAAACTATACAAGCAGGTAAAAATTTGCTCTGAAGAAATTTTGTTAAAAATCAGAATTACTAGATATGGCAATATCTTCCTAATCTCCATAGAGTATGATCTCCATTTCACTTCACAAATGATGTATGGTATGTGTTAAAATGTCTGATAGTGATAAGAATTATAAAGCAAAATAAGGTAGGAAAAAGGGATAAAAAGATACATATAGGGGCAGTTTTGGGATGGTCAGGGAAGTGAGAGGTTCACTGTGAGAGCTGAAATATGACACAAAGGAGCAAGTCACTACATGTGGAAGAACACTGCAGGCAGAGGGACCAGAGGTGCAAAGGATCTGAGGCTAAAGCATGATGATACTCTTCAGGAGTTTTTTTTTTGGGGGGGGGAGGAGTTGGGGAGGAGAATTTATTGTGTTTTTTTTTGTTGTTTAAGATAGGGTCTCACTCTGTCGCCCTGGGTAGAGTGCAATGGCATTATCACAGCTCACTGCAACCTCAACCTCCTGGGCTCAAACGATCCTCCTGCCTCACCCTCCAGAGTAGCTGGGACTACAGGCGGGTACCACCACACTCGGCTAATTTTTTCTATTTTTGGTAGAGACAGGGTCTTACTCTTGCTCAGGCCAGTCTCGAACTCTTGAGCTCAAGCAATCCTCCCAGCTTGGCCTCCCACAGTGCTAAGATTAGAGGCATGAACCACCACTCCTGGCCATTAACTCAGTAGTTCTGTAAAGTAAGGATAATAAATTACCTAAAAGTCATATTTACCTTTTGAAATATGTTTTAACGTCTTGTACCGTGAAATATAAGAATCTATTATGGTCCATAAGATTGACTTATTTCTGTAGCTGAAAAGTCTAAAAATGTTCCTCTAAAACATTAAAAAGGAACTATTTACTGTTGTCCTTTGGATGAGGTCCATTTGTCCAAGGAGGACTGGTTATTTAAATTATTCAAATGATACTGGCATTTAATAGGCTCTATGCATCAAAGATGGTTGACAATCATTAACCTTTTAGGGCTATAGTAATTTGTGCAATCAACTTGGGGGAAATTATTTTTCTCGGTCACGTAATTAATTGTTCATGCTTTTTTAAAGACTTCTTGTACCTGAACTAAAAGTGACATGAAAATACCAAGACCATACAGTTTAAGATCAGGTCCTCAACAAAGAGAGTACAATTAGCCAGACACTTTTTAAATGTCTCATATATATGCACAAAATCTGATTATATGGAGGCCAAAAAAAGATGGCCAAAGTCCCTCGACAAGCTTTGTAAGTAACCAAACACTACCACAAGGCGTATCTTTTTATCCTTTTATTAAAGACTTTCAAATTGGAAAAAAAAATCATCCAACTTCTAAGTTAATTTTAAATCGGATTTTTTTAGCTGAAATATAAGAATTTAAGAATATTAGTAAAATGAGAAAGTAGGTGATTTACTATTAATGTCACTGTGGGTGTTCACAAGTTGGGATAAAGTGAGAAGATGGAAAGGCATTCTTTCTCTTTACCCAAAATAAGCTGCATAAAGGAAAGAATATAAGTTGATCAAGAGTCAACAAATATACAATAAGACAGAAACCTACTGAATTAAAAACTAATCCACAGGAATCTCTTGGGCGACTACTACTCAATGAATCAGATGCTGCAGAAAATACCAAAAAACATTCCTGTTGTGAAAAACTAGATTTGTAATGTTTTTATTCTTCTATAAGTTTTGTCAATATTTCCAATAGTTTCCCCAAAATATAATTTTGTCAGTATAGTCAGGAAAAAGCAGTATCACTATCAAAATGTACTCAAGTATAATAAAGTAAGTATATTATTCAAAAATTAGCATAAAATGATCTTAAAAATCAGGATAATTAAGATTGCAAATATTTCAAAATGTTGCAACAGATTATGGCAGTCAAAACACAGGGTGATACCTGGCACAATGTGAGCAGCCCACTGACCTTGGTAATTATTTTGGTGAGGAAGTATATTAGGTAGAACCAACCAAGTGCGCAGCTTTTATCATTTTTCACCTACAAGACAGGCAATTTCATGTGGCTCAAACCACACAGTTGTAGTTAATGACACCACTCTGGAGTCAGATATGTAGAGTTCAAATCCTGGTGTTACCACTAACTAATTGTGTGATCTAGAACATGTTATTTTAAATTATCTGACCCTAGGTTCCATTGTCCTATATTGCATATAGGGCAACATAAACTCTGCCTCCCCATCAACCCAACTCATGTACCACCAAGTCCTCCAGGTGATCACTCTCCTCCCACTCACTTGTGGTCACTCCTTAGTGCCCTTTGAGAACACACATTTCTCTGCCTGCCCCTTTAACACTAAAGTTCCTTACTGTTCCTTCACCGATTTTCTTCTTACCATGTACTCCCCCTGAGTAACGTTAATCACACTCCTGACTTCAATTACCAACCGTAAGCACATAACTCCTATAGCTGACACAGCAAATTGCCTAACCAAAACCCATTTTTCCCTCCTTTATTAACGGAACCCTGATTTTGTTTTGAACAGCAATGTGCTCTGGTTTAAAAACAAAAACCGGCTGGGCACGGTGGCTCACGCCTGTAATCCTAGCTCTCTGGGAGGCCGAGGCAGGCGGATTGTTTGAGCTCAGGAGTTCGAAACCAGCCTGAGCAAGGGTGAGACCTCGTCTCTACTAAAAATTAGAGAGAAATTAATTGGACAACTAAAAATATATATAGAAAAAATTAGCCGGGCATGGTGGCGCATTCCTGTAGTCCCAACTACTCGGGAGGCTGAGGCAGGAGGATCGCTTGAGCCCAGGAGTTTGAGGTTGCTGTGAGCTAGGATGATGCCACGGCACTCTAGCCCGGGCAACACAGTGAGACTCTGTCTCAAAAAAAAAAAAAACCATGAAAGCTTGATTTCTCAGGTTTCCTTACAGCTAAAGATAGGTCTGTACATTTCCATGACAGTTCTGGTCATGGAAATGTAAATGAAAGTCTAATGGGTACAATTTCTCTGAAAGCTATTGTTTTTCTGTTAACAAGGGATAAACCTAACATACACTCTTCCCCCTTTGCCTGTCAGAATCACAGATGTAATTTCTAAAGGTGCAGCAGCGACCCTGTTATCATGAAGTCAAAGCCATACTCTACAGTAAACTGGGAAGGTAGAAAGAGCCTGGCTCCTTGATGGTATAACTACCACACACACGACCTGAACTTGAAAAAGTTGAAGTTTAAAGCTTGCTCTCTTTAAGTTACTTAGTTAAGCAATTGTTCCTCTGAACTTGTTTTACTTGCAGCTTGAATACAATCCCCACTAATACCAAAGTTGGCCAAACTGAACAGCCGTCTCCTCAAACACATATTGTAGGCCTGAATATCTAAGTACTATTCTGCAAATACTTCAATTTCAAGGCAGCTAAAACTGATAACTTTTTCTGTAACTCTCAAAACACTATGTAGAAGACAAAGACTGTGAGTCTTTGATCACTATGAACCACTTAACTTTCAAACACTACATCATGAGACACTAGCAAGAATTCTTCAGAGTAATGTTCTATTGTATGAGTTCATTTTGTTACCCATCATATGCCATTTCCATTAGGTACATAGTAATATCTTTGTAATACTACATTCACCTATTAAAAAACTCTACATTTACATATTATAAGCCAAACCATAAGATAAACATCATTTTAGGAACATTTTCTTCTGACTATAAAAATAATCTACACTAATGGAAAACTTGAAATTCAAACTATTAATAGAAGTTTAAAAAGGTAATAAAAATTGTCATCCCACATCCCAAAGATTACATTTTTGGTATTGGTATATTGCTTTCCAATATTTAATGTAAGTTTAATATCCCTTATTCAATGCTTGGGACCAGAGTGTTTCAGATTTTGGCTTCTTTCAGATTTTGGAATATGTGCATTATAGTTACTGGCTAAGCATCCCAAATCCAAAAATCTGAAATGCTCCAATGAACACTTCCTTTGAGCATGTCGGCACTCAAACAGTTGAGGATTTGGGTTGCTCAGCCTGTGGGTATATAGTATGTGCGTATGTATTATAAATGACATGGAAGTTCTTTATGCTTTTTCATTTATTGCTTATATGGTAAAATTTTCCCAAGTCATTATTCTTTGAGGTTTCTTGATTCAAGACTAGGTCCATCTAATTTTTTCTCCCTCCCAAATCCCATGAAATAGGAGAACACATACATAATGAGGAAAAATCCACAGCAATACTAAATACCCATGACACCAGCAGACCACGTTCCCCTCCCATCTATCTATGAGGTCTTTTCACATCCTGTTCCCTCTGCATGCAACACTATTCTTCCCATTCTTCATCACCTAGTCCCTCTTTTTCTTCCTTTGTATCTTAGGTCAACTGTCACTTGTCCCAAGCAGACTTCCATGACAATCTCTCAGTAAGTTAGCCTTTCCCCACACGCTCCCACAGGGCAATTCAACTTTTCCTCACAGAATATGTACTCTGTATGTGTAAGTTAACTGTTTAATGCCTGTCTCCCCCACGAGACTATATATAAATTCCATCATGATAGGCTTTTTGTTCACCATTGTTTCCCTAATGCTCAGCACAATGCCCTCCACAACAAACAGTTACAGAACAGATGAATTTGTTGAAAAATCTAAAATTGATGGGAACAATGATGGCAAACCTAAAGAAATATAAGGAACCTGTGTCAGCTGAAGTTTCCCCAGCAGCAGCTCAGAATGATCCCACTATCAGTGCAGTGCAGGCTAAGAGGAACCAACCACAGAAAATTGACCAAGTAATTAACTAGACACTAGAAGAGCTGAGCTAGTCCCTCTACCTACTTGTTTGAGTTGGATGTTTGCTCCAGGGAAAGCATGGGAGGTCAGTGGGCATGAGTGGGGGTCTCTAACAGAGGGGTGCTAACAGAGAAGACGGCAGAGAGAAATTAGGGACAAGCTAAGTATGTCAGAGCCCCTCACTGAACAGGGTAGCTAAGTGATGCTCCCCCCTCCCCTTGCCCTGAAAAGTCCTCAGAAGTTGAGCCCCTGTATAAGAACCTGCATTCACCAACAGGTGAAGAGGGACTCTCACTTGAGCTGAGGCAATACACTCAGTTGTAGATCCTTACCTACGAATGTGAAGAGAAATGTAGGAAACACCAAACCTGAGGTAAACAAACAGCATGAAAGAGAGGCACCCAACTGAACAATGAGAAAACACAGCAGAGAGGTTAAGAGGATGGGCTTTGGAATCAGACAGCCCGGCTGTGAACCCCAATCCAGACTTTAGTGTTGCTGTGTGTGTGTGTGTGTGTGTGTGTGTGTGTGTGTGTACTCCTGACCCCTCAGTAAACAGTTGCTACAGTAAGCAGAAGAAAACTTTAAAATGAAGATACTCAGAGAAATTTAAAGAGATAACACACCCACAGAAAAAAAGGACAGGACATCTGAGCACAAATGTCTACCTCCCCGCTCACCCAAGATCTCATGAACTGACACAAGAGACTTTTATTTGTAAGTAAAATTAAAGAATCCTGGAACACAAAAAACGGTGCCATCAGCAGACCATATATTTTATGGAGTGCCTAGAAGACAGAAAATATGTACGACCAAAAATATGAGTGACTTTTAGAAGACAGAGCACTGTCAATTGTAGCCCCAAACAGAGCAGTTTGAGAGCAGTTCTCAAGATGTCCAAAGAGAAGCTCAGAGCCAACAAATACAAGCAAGAGCTCATCAACAAGGGCTTGATTAAAAAAGTGTGGAACAGCTGGGCAAGCACCCCACACACATCCCCTGCCCTTAGCACGTCAGTGAAAGAGAAACCCACAATCGATGACTTATCTGTGGAGAGCTCCAAGTGCAGATCTTAGGGCTGGAGACAGAACAGGGAAAGGGAACTCCTAACCTCTAGGACAGACATGGGGCGAGGGGTGAGGAGGGAGAGGGCATGAAAAGCAGCAGCCCTGCCTGGGAATAGAACGCTGATTCACCTCATTACAAAGTCCCTCTACGCTGGCAATCTGGAGGGAAGCCACTTGCCTGATTCCCCACCCAGTCAACACCCTACAGGGAAGCTTGGCAAGTAACATGTCCCACGCTCCAGAGAGCCTGTGGTGAATCCTCCCATTCATGGAAAGAGACAGCCAGAAAATCCATATAACTAAAGAGAAACATGTGATAGCTACCAGTGTTAATTAACCTAGTCGTTTATTCATAAATATGAGCAGTCAGGCAAGGATCATCAGGCCTTGAAGATCTAAAAGCATGAGAGGCAAGAAAAAGATGAATACACACAACCACTAACCACTGAAGGAACAACCATAATCAAGGAATCTGAAGAAAAGTTTTTAAAAATTCTAATTCGTATCCTCTGAGAGATTTAAGAGCTATATACCCATTGATGAACAGAACCCTAGAAAAAAGAATTTATCAAGAATAAAGTATTTTTTGCAAGTTAAAAGTCATTGCTAAAATAAAATTTTCAAAGCAGAAGTGAAAGTTAGAATAGATGTCAGAGAGTTGGCAACATGGAAATTAAAATTAAGAAGATTACAAATACAGAGAAGAAACAAAGATTTGACAAACAAGAGCACAATGTTGAGAAGTAGAAAACAGATCCAGGAAGGTCCAAGAGGAATTTCTGAATAAGGAAATAGGGACAATAGAAGGAGAAAACAGGGGAAAAAACAGAGTAAAATTTAACTAGGCCAAAGAATATTGAATTTAATAATAGTATATACATCTTTTTGTGTGTGCCCAATTATTTTAGCATAAATTTATACAAGTAGAATAGCTGAGTTACAGTGTGCACTCATTTGGTATTTGCATTTTGAGACATGTTATTAGGCCACCCTCCAGAAAAGTTAGACAAATCTACATTCCCACCCACGTTGTATAACTTTCCTGCCAGTATAGGAATCTCTTTAACCTTGTCAATCTTTTTAACCTCTATCAATCTGATACGTAAAATATGACCCCTATTGTTCTTAGTTACATTTCTCGGATAACCACTGTTCATATTTTGTTAATATTTCTACTTTGTGAATTGCCTATTCAAGTCCTTGGTTATCCCATTGGTAAGAGTCTTCTTAGCGATTTTTTAAGAGTTCATTTAAGAGATACTGCCTTTTGTAATACAGGTTGCTAATGTTTTCCCAATTTGTAGTTTGTCTTTCACCCATGTTTATAAAGTTTGTCATTAAAAAGTTCTAAATTTGGAGATTTAGAACTTTTTAATGGTTCTAGGTGGTTTGGAGATTGTATATTCATAATTAGAAGTCTTTTTCCACCCCGAAAGTATAAAAACTTTCAGCTTCTTTTCTAATACCATAACTGTTCCATTTTTACATTTAAATACTTGATTGATCTGGAATCTTCTTGATGCAAAGACTTCAGTAAGAACCCAAATTATTTTTCCCCACATTTTAGATGGTCATCCCAATACCACTTATTGAACAATACATGTGATTACTTACTGAGCTCTGTAAATTACCCCAAAACTTCATGGCTTAATAATCAACATTATCTCACATCATTTCTGTGGGTCAGAAATTTGGGAGCAACTAGTTCTGCAATTCTGGTTTGGCTGTAACCTCATGAGGTGGCAGGCAAGATGTGCCCCAGAGCTGCAGTCATCTGAAGGCTTCACTGGGGTTCAGGATCAACTTCCCAGGTGGCTCACTCACATGGCTGGCAAGCTGAGGCTGGCTGTTGATCAAGGCCTCAGTTTCTCTCCACATGGACCTCTCCACAAAGCAGCTTGAGCATCCTCATGACATGGTAGCTAGCTTCCCCCACAGCAAATGACACAAGGGTGCATAAGATCAAGACTGCAACATTTTTTATGACCTAACCTTGGAAGTCAACACTATCATCTTCATAATATTCCATCAGTTAGATAGGTCAGTCCTATTCGATGTGAGAAGAATCTATGCAAGGGTGAGATACTAGGACGCAATAATCATTGGGAGACCATCTTGTAAGGTGACTACCACCTATTGTTTTATAGTAATTTATAATGAAATATATTGGACATACACTAAAATCCCACGTATACTTGGGATTACTTCTAGACTTTATTTCACTTTCTGTGTATTCTTGGGTCAGTACTACAATGATTTAATAATTACAGATTTGTCATACATAAAGGCAACGCTTTCATTAGTGTGCATTTTCCAAAATTTTCTCATAAATATTCTTTATTCTTGCAAATGAACTTAAAGTTAGTGAAGGAGCTCAGGAAATTTCACCCCAAAATATGAGTCTTTGGTATAAAGATTATTTTGAATCAAAGGTCAAGATCAGCAGGCACTGGAAGGGGATTTCCCTCTTTCGGCACAAACCAGACTGACCCCTCAAAACCACAATTGACTTCCCGGCCCTGTCATCTCAGTATACTACAGGAAAAATAAAATGATCAAGAACGCAACCAGACCCGGCCCAAATCATTTTAAATATAATACCTGTCTCTCAGGTTAATTTACAGTCCATCTGTTCCCCCAACCATTACATCCTCCCTAGCAACCATTTATCGCCCCTAAACAGAATTACCTATACTCCTCATCCCTTCCCCTCTAAAAGGCAGGTATAAAAATATCTGGATCCCACTGGGATAGTGGGTAATCACTCTGAGTCTTCCCCTGCAAAAGGTAAATAAACCTCTTCCTCTTATTAATCTGCCTTAGTTATGAGTTGATCTTTCAGCAAACTTTCAGGGAAAAGGGAAAGTTAACCCTCACTCCCACATTAGCTTTATTACATATGAGAGACCAGACTGGCCTCTGTGATAGATTACAGTGGGGAGTGTTGATAGAAGCTGTGTAAGGAAAATGCCTATGCAGCATCACTAAACATGTTATATGACACCAATATGCTTTAAATTATTGCACATTTATTCACTAAAAAAAATTTAATGAATATCTACTATGTGGTAGATACAATTGTGTTATATATACAATAGTGAACTAAAGGGACACAGTCCCTACCCTCTAATGGGAGTGACAGGCTATAAAGAAATTGCATAAAATAAATACATTATTACACATAAGTGCTACGAGAGAAAAGCATAGGGCCTGAAACAGTGAGCATAACAAGGGGACCTCATCAGTTTTGAAAGGTCAAAAAAGTCTCTCTAAAGAAGTGTTAGAATTTCTGAAGGATTAAAGTTGACCAGGTATGTGTATGTGTAGTGGGGGTCAGGGGAGTAGAGGATGGTTAGAAATTGGTCCAGGCAGGAGGAACAGGATTCATAACGGTCCTGAGGCAGGGAAAACCTGCCTTATTCAAAACAATGAAAAAAGGCAAGTTACAGTGTAGGGAAAGCTGAGAGACCACAGGAGAGTAATGGCCCAGGAAGTAGGCAGGAGAGAGATCCTCTGGAGGCAGACAGTGCAGAGCTCTCAGAGGAAAGTTAGATTGCACTGATGCCAGAGCTGTGATTGGCTAAGACACTACTACAGTAAGGCAACCAAACTCCCCAAAGACTAAGATGGAGGAATTCAGGTCATTAGATATGAAATGTCCAATCTCTAATCAAAAGTGTAGTTTATTATATCTCAAACAAGCAGTACAATTAATCAAAGTATGCACCTAAACTATCCACACAGTTTTGCCATCTTCACAGTAGCTTGTTTATACCAGCAGCAAAGAAGCCTAGAGAGCCAGTGGCAATGAAATCGTGAAAGGCTTTTTCCAGTTTGTTGAGAATATCTTTACTTGCAAGAGATGGTCCAAAGCCTGGAAGAAGTGGTAGTCAGTTGATGCAAGGTCTGGTGGTGAATACAGTGGATGACAGAGAATTTCCAACTCCAGCCTCTGTAGTTTGAACAGCGTTATTTGTGTTATATGTGGTCAAGGGTTGTTTTGCAAGAGGATTGGCCTATCTCTATTGACCAATTTTGGCTGCTTAATCACAAGCACCCTCATCTTCTCCAACTGGTTGCAGTAGACATCTATTATAATCGACTGACCAGGTTTCATGGAGCTTTAGTGGATAATATCAGTACTGGAACACCAGACACCATTAGCTGTTTTTGATGAATATTCGGTTTTGGCACTTCATCTTTATCCAACCATTGTGCCAAATGCTTGTGATTATCAAAAAGAATCCATTTTTCATCACACATAACAAGACAGTGTGGACATGGTTCGCCTTTATGTAGTCACAGCAAAGAAAGGCAAGCTTCGTGAGGATTTTCTCTTCTGACACTCATTTAAATACACGCAGAACCCATCTATTCAGCTTCTTTACCTTGCTGATTTATTTCCAATGGTCCAGTATTGTTGAAATAGTAATGTCAAATCTCGCTGCTAATTCATGTACAGGTTGACATGGATTCACTAACACTAATAGCTTTCAGCTCATCATTATCCACCTTGGTCTCAGATCTCCCATGTGGCTCATTTTCAAGATGAAAATCACCACAACAGTACTTCTCAAACCATGAACATACTGTGCATTCATTAGCCACATCCTTCCCAAGCACTTCGTTGATATTTCAAGCTGTCTGCTGCATTGGTTCCACAAAAGAACGCATATTCGAAAATAACACAAATTTTTGATTTATCCATGGTTTCCCAAAAATTGCTCTAAAAAATTTGCAAGACAATCACAAGCCACAACGTGCATTTGAAAAACTGAGGGTGTACCTTCACAAAAATAAAACAAGTGTCAAAGTGAAATGTCAGAGATATCAATTGTCAAACTTAGTACTTAAGGAAATCGGACATTTCATACTTAATAACATAACAGAAAGTCAACTGCAGGAAAAAATCTTTTATGTAACCACAATAGCTGATGATGAGTCCTTCTGTGCACAGCAGGGGGAAGGGGGAGTTACAAGTCTTCAAGGAAGGTAACAAATCCTAAGTAGAAAACTTAATAAGAGCAGTTAAGTGAGGTAAGTCTTGCTCCTAAGGAGTGAACCACTTGAGGCAACAGTGGGTTCCTGATTCCAGACTCCAATAACCTCCCCCTATTATCCAGCTCTTCAGCTATGAATAATACACTGCAGTGAATCCAAATTTGTCCATCAGTCCAGTTACTGTGGATATCAGCAGGTCAAGCTATAAAAGAATTCACAATTTGGATTTGGGTTACATTGAATTTGAGACCAAGGGAAAAAATGACATTTTGCAAAGTTGACTATTCTCATGTAAAAACAAGGTATGACTTCCTCATTGCAAGTATTTTTCATGATCCTTTTTAAAGTTTTATGGTTTTCTTTACATATTAATAAATCATATGTACTTCTCATGAAGTTTATTTCAAGTTTTGGGGCTTGCAATTGTGGGAATGGGGTCATCTTTATTACTTATAAGTGGTTATTACTGGCACATATAAAAAGCTATTATGTACAATTTGTAAACAAGCCCCTTTATTAAATCGCTTCTAACAATTTGTCCGTTGACCTTTGTTTTCCTAATCATATAATCATGTCTTCAAACTACAATAATTTTGCTTCCTCCTTTCTGTCATTTACTATTTTTCAGGGTCAAATAACTTCCCCAAAAAAGTAAAAAACATTTTTAACGGATTTGAGACATATCTCTGAGTGTGCTAAGATGGAAAACACCCTTTAATCCCTTAATTCCTATTACTAAAGAGTTTTCTTTTTCAAAGGAGGAATAGATGTAAAATTGTATCAAATAACTCCCTAACATATATTGAGACCATATGGTTTTCCTCCATTGACTTGTTCATAATTTGAATTACAAAAATGGAACCCAACTTTTTTTCCAACTTTACCAGGGTACCCACCCAACCATTCAGTTTTACATCTGAAAACAGTGTTTAAATTGTGTATTAACAACGTAGATGACTATAGTCACTGGGCCACAGCCTTATAGACTCCTGTTATTTAACAGACAAGATATCTGAAAGAAACCTAACTGGTGTTCCTTCACAGGTAACCTGTTCTATTTATCCTTAAAATTAAAATATTTTGCCAGGATAGATTTAAGTAGAAAACTTTGCTCATCAATTTTGGTTGGTTGTCAGGCCTTCTTTTGCTATTTACTCACACTCTTCTCTGGCACAGCCACGTTTAATCATGATTTCCCTGACTGCTGTTCTGGTTTCCTACTCAGGAACACCGCTTGGGTTGAAGACCTACTATCTGTCCTTCACTACCACTTCTCATATTTACATATCTTTGTCTTTTTCTTCTCTGCATTCTGGGGGTGTTCAAGTTTTTCATCCACATTACTCTTCCATTTTGTGGGATCAATTATTTTGATTGCTTTAGTATAAATTTTAAGTCTTATTAAAATTTTGGTTTCCTTGCATTATTTTCGACCAATCTTTTTTAT
>NW_012137969.1:5424042-5443897 GCF_000956105.1 Propithecus coquereli
TCTTAGCGATTTTTTAAGAGTTCATTTAAGAGATACTGCCTTTTGTAATACAGGTTGCTAATGTTTTCCCAATTTGTAGTTTGTCTTTCACCCATGTTTATAAAGTTTGTCATTAAAAAGTTCTAAATTTGGAGATTTAGAACTTTTTAATGGTTCTAGGTGGTTTGGAGATTGTATATTCATAATTAGAAGTCTTTTTCCACCCCGAAAGTATAAAAACTTTCAGCTTCTTTTCTAATACCATAACTGTTCCATTTTTACATTTAAATACTTGATTGATCTGGAATCTTCTTGATGCAAAGACTTCAGTAAGAACCCAAATTATTTTTCCCCACATTTTAGATGGTCATCCCAATACCACTTATTGAACAATACATGTGATTACTTACTGAGCTCTGTAAATTACCCCAAAACTTCATGGCTTAATAATCAACATTATCTCACATCATTTCTGTGGGTCAGAAATTTGGGAGCAACTAGTTCTGCAATTCTGGTTTGGCTGTAACCTCATGAGGTGGCAGGCAAGATGTGCCCCAGAGCTGCAGTCATCTGAAGGCTTCACTGGGGTTCAGGATCAACTTCCCAGGTGGCTCACTCACATGGCTGGCAAGCTGAGGCTGGCTGTTGATCAAGGCCTCAGTTTCTCTCCACATGGACCTCTCCACAAAGCAGCTTGAGCATCCTCATGACATGGTAGCTAGCTTCCCCCACAGCAAATGACACAAGGGTGCATAAGATCAAGACTGCAACATTTTTTATGACCTAACCTTGGAAGTCAACACTATCATCTTCATAATATTCCATCAGTTAGATAGGTCAGTCCTATTCGATGTGAGAAGAATCTATGCAAGGGTGAGATACTAGGACGCAATAATCATTGGGAGACCATCTTGTAAGGTGACTACCACCTATTGTTTTACAGTAATTTATAATGAAATATATTGGACATACACTAAAATCCCACGTATACTTGGGATTACTTCTAGACTTTATTTCACTTTCTGTGTATTCTTGGGTCAGTACTACAATGATTTAATAATTACAGATTTGTCATACATAAAGGCAACGCTTTCATTAGTGTGCATTTTCCAAAATTTTCTCATAAATATTCTTTATTCTTGCAAATGAACTTAAAGTTAGTGAAGGAGCTCAGGAAATTTCACCCCAAAATATGAGTCTTTGGTATAAAGATTATTTTGAATCAAAGGTCAAGATCAGCAGGCACTGGAAGGGGATTTCCCTCTTTCGGCACAAACCAGACTGACCCCTCAAAACCACAATTGACTTCCCGGCCCTGTCATCTCAGTATACTACAGGAAAAATAAAATGATCAAGAACGCAACCAGACCCGGCCCAAATCATTTTAAATATAATACCTGTCTCTCAGGTTAATTTACAGTCCATCTGTTCCCCCAACCATTACATCCTCCCTAGCAACCATTTATCGCCCCTAAACAGAATTACCTATACTCCTCATCCCTTCCCCTCTAAAAGGCAGGTATAAAAATATCTGGATCCCACTGGGATAGTGGGTAATCACTCTGAGTCTTCCCCTGCAAAAGGTAAATAAACCTCTTCCTCTTATTAATCTGCCTTAGTTATGAGTTGATCTTTCAGCAAACTTTCAGGGAAAAGGGAAAGTTAACCCTCACTCCCACATTAGCTTTATTACATATGAGAGACCAGACTGGCCTCTGTGATAGATTACAGCGGGGAGTGTTGATAGAAGCTGTGTAAGGAAAATGCCTATGCAGCATCACTAAACATGTTATATGACACCAATATGCTTTAAATTATTGCACATTTATTCACTAAAAAAAATTTAATGAATATCTACTATGTGGTAGATACAATTGTGTTATATATACAATAGTGAACTAAAGGGACACAGTCCCTACCCTCTAATGGGAGTGACAGGCTGTAAAGAAATTGCATAAAATAAATACATTATTACACATAAGTGCTACGAGAGAAAAGCATAGGGCCTGAAACAGTGAGCATAACAAGGGGACCTCATCAGTTTTGAAAGGTCAAAAAAGTCTCTCTAAAGAAGTGTTAGAATTTCTGAAGGATTAAAGTTGACCAGGTATGTGTATGTGTAGTGGGGGTCAGGGGAGTAGAGGATGGTTAGAAATTGGTCCAGGCAGGAGGAACAGGATTCATAACGGTCCTGAGGCAGGGAAAACCTGCCTTATTCAAAACAATGAAAAAAGGCAAGTTACAGTGTAGGGAAAGCTGAGAGACCACAGGAGAGTAATGGCCCAGGAAGTAGGCAGGAGAGAGATCCTCTGGAGGCAGACAGTGCAGAGCTCTCAGAGGAAAGTTAGATTGCACTGATGCCAGAGCTGTGATTGGCTAAGACACTACTACAGTAAGGCAACCAAACTCCCCAAAGACTAAGATGGAGGAATTCAGGTCATTAGATATGAAATGTCCAATCTCTAATCAAAAGTGTAGTTTATTATATCTCAAACAAGCAGTACAATTAATCAAAGTATGCACCTAAACTATCCACACAGTTTTGCCATCTTCACAGTAGCTTGTTTATACCAGCAGCAAAGAAGCCTAGAGAGCCAGTGGCAATGAAATCGTGAAAGGCTTTTTCCAGTTTGTTGAGAATATCTTTACTTGCAAGAGATGGTCCAAAGCCTGGAAGAAGTGGTAGTCAGTTGATGCAAGGTCTGGTGGTGAATACAGTGGATGACAGAGAATTTCCAACTCCAGCCTCTGTAGTTTGAACAGCGTTATTTGTGTTATATGTGGTCAAGGGTTGTTTTGCAAGAGGATTGGCCTATCTCTATTGACCAATTTTGGCTGCTTAATCACAAGCACCCTCATCTTCTCCAACTGGTTGCAGTAGACATCTATTATAATCGACTGACCAGGTTTCATGAAGCTTTAGTGGATAATATCAGTACTGGAACACCAGACACCATTAGCTGTTTTTGATGAATATTCGGTTTTGGCACTTCATCTTTATCCAACCATTGTGCCAAATGCTTGTGATTATCAAAAAGAATCCATTTTTCATCACACATAACAAGACAGTGTGGACATGGTTCGCCTTTATGTAGTCACAGCAAAGAAAGGCAAGCTTCGTGAGGATTTTCTCTTCTGACACTCATTTAAATACACGCAGAACCCATCTATTCAGCTTCTTTACCTTGCTGATTTATTTCCAATGGTCCAGTATTGTTGAAATAGTAATGTCAAATCTCGCTGCTAATTCATGTACAGGTTGACATGGATTCACTAACACTAATAGCTTTCAGCTCATCATTATCCACCTTGGTCTCAGATCTCCCATGTGGCTCATTTTCAAGATGAAAATCACCACAACAGTACTTCTCAAACCATGAACATACTGTGCATTCATTAGCCACATCCTTCCCAAGCACTTCATTGATATTTCAAGCTGTCTGCTGCATTGGTTCCACAAAAGAATGCATATTCGAAAATAACACAAATTTTTGATTTATCCATGGTTTCCCAAAAATTGCTCTAAAAAATTTGCAAGACAATCACAAGCCACAACGTGCATTTGAAAAACTGAGGGTGTACCTTCACAAAAATAAAACAAGTGTCAAAGTGAAATGTCAGAGATATCAATTGTCAAACTTAGTACTTAAGGAAATCGGACATTTCATACTTAATAACATAACAGAAAGTCAACTGCAGGAAAAAATCTTTTATGTAACCACAATAGCTGATGATGAGTCCTTCTGTGCACAGCAGGGGGAAGGGGGAGTTACAAGTCTTCAAGGAAGGTAACAAATCCTAAGTAGAAAACTTAATAAGAGCAGTTAAGTGAGGTAAGTCTTGCTCCTAAGGAGTGAACCACTTGAGGCAACAGTGGGTTCCTGATTCCAGACTCCAATAACCTCCCCCTATTATCCAGCTCTTCAGCTATGAATAATACACTGCAGTGAATCCAAATTTGTCCATCAGTCCAGTTACTGTGGATATCAGCAGGTCAAGCTATAAAAGAATTCACAATTTGGATTTGGGTTACATTGAATTTGAGACCAAGGGAAAAAATGACATTTTGCAAAGTTGACTATTCTCATGTAAAAACAAGGTATGACTTCCTCATTGCAAGTATTTTTCATGATCCTTTTTAAAGTTTTATGGTTTTCTTTACATATTAATAAATCATATGTACTTCTCATGAAGTTTATTTCAAGTTTTGGGGCTTGCAATTGTGGGAATGGGGTCATCTTTATTACTTATAAGTGGTTATTACTGGCACATATAAAAAGCTATTACGTACAATTTGTAAACAAGCCCCTTTATTAAATCGCTTCTAACAATTTGTCCGTTGACCTTTGTTTTCCTAATCATATAATCATGTCTTCAAACTACAATAATTTTGCTTCCTCCTTTCTGTCATTTACTATTTTTCAGGGTCAAATAACTTCCCCAAAAAAGTAAAAAACATTTTTAACGGATTTGAGACATATCTCTGAATGTGCTAAGATGGAAAACACCCTTTAATCCCTTAATTCCTATTACTAAAGAGTTTTCTTTTTCAAAGGAAGAATAGATGTAAAATTGTATCAAATAACTCCCTAACATATATTGAGACCATATGGTTTTCCTCCATTGACTTGTTCATAATTTGAATTACAAAAATGGAACCCAACTTTTTTTCCAACTTTACCAGGGTACCCACCCAACCATTCAGTTTTACATCTGAAAACAGTGTTTAAATTGTGTATTAACAACGTAGATGACTATAGTCACTGGGCCACAGCCTTATAGACTCCTGTTATTTAACAGACAAGATATCTGAAAGAAACCTAACTGGTGTTCCTTCACAGGTAACCTGTTCTATTTATCCTTAAAATTAAAATATTTTGCCAGGATAGATTTAAGTAGAAAACTTTGCTCATCAATTTTGGTTGGTTGTCAGGCCTTCTTTTGCTATTTACTCACACTCTTCTCTGGCACAGCCACGTTTAATCATGATTTCCCTGACTGCTGTTCTGGTTTCCTACTCAGGAACACCGCTTGGGTTGAAGACCTACTATCTGTCCTTCACTACCACTTCTCATATTTACATATCTTTGTCTTTTTCTTCTCTGCATTCTGGGGGTGTTCAAGTTTTTCATCCACATTACTCTTCCACTTTGTGGGATCAATTATTTTGATTGCTTTAGTATAAATTTTAAGTCTTATTAAAATTTTGGTTTCCTTGCATTATTTTCGACCAATCTTTTTTATGACACTTCTGCTTTCAACTCAACCTGTTTCTCCTTAGGGCCCTCTGGTTTCACTTTGTCCTCAAACCCATGATTTTTTAAGACACCAGGAGATTTATCCTAAATTTGCTACCTGTTTTTCACACATGAACATTTTCAGAGAGATACACCGTCTTCAAAGCCATTCTTTCCTTTACCTTATATTCTGGAATTTTTTCATAAGCCACATGCTAGGCTGCTTCTATGTACTTACACCTTTGACAAGGAGAGCTCTGTCTAGATCCGATGTTGTTGCACAGACAGTCCTTAGTCTCCTCCATGTCCACTAAATGTTGGCAGGTTCTCCCTTTGAGATTTAAACTGGGAAATAGATGTGTTCTACTCTAAGCCTGACTGGTAATGTATGACAGACATTCCTTTTAATGTGAGTATGTGGAGAGAGTGTAATTCTTCCCACTCTGACAGTCACTCCTGTGAGCTGTCACATGCATCATTTGTAGTAACCTAAACACACGGACACACGGCTCTTACTCTGTTTCTAAAGCTTTTCTTTAAGTGACTTGCACCCAGGAGCGTAGGGCACCTTCTCCAACTCCCTAGCACTCCTGCTTCTGGGCTGCACGTTGGGAGTTAGGGTTTTTAATTGAAAGTGAATAGAAAGGAACTAGTAGAGATGGAAAGAAGGGGCAAGTCAACGGCTCTCGTGTGACTGGCTCCACAACCTGTGAAGGACAAACCTGTGCCACTGAGCACGACATACAGGCTTTCCAAAGTGAGGCATGTTGTGTAAGTAAAATTCTTTCAATGGGCCCTACCTTGTGTGGAGCTATTTGTCACGTCTAGTTCAGAGACTAGAACATGTGCTATGTAGTCCAAGACTATTCTCAATTGTTCCATCAGCCATATCAGAGAAGATTCTGCCAGATCTTGGCATATGGCAATTTGTTTTATACTATGTGATTGCCTGTGCTTGCAGTCTTCGTGGATGTTTTAACGGGAATTTGGAAGCGGTCTATCAGGGCCCAAGTAGTCTGTCACCACATTATCATAGAAATGTCAAATGTAGGTTTTTTTTTTTGTTTTTTTTTTTAAAGTACTACATCATCTTCCACCACTTGAGAACTCAGATTATAGGCTGCACTTGTGCATTTAATACATACTTTTTGTAAAAGACAAAATTACTTCTTACATCATTCTGAAGTCAAGACACAGACTTATAAAGAACAACTGATGGCAACTGTTTTCTCTCTCCCTCTGGGGTTAACATTTGTGTAACTGTCTCTTTTGGTTGGCACACCCTGTACTGAAAATGAAGAGCCATCTGCTTCAGTGTCTGAAGAACACCACTGTCTAGTATTCTCCTGCTAGTAAGGAGACCATACTGAAAACACAGGTACTCATGAAGCTGACCTACTTTTGAAACATTAACAATCACACTATCAAAACCACTCTCTAAAGTGATACACATCTTTCCATTCAAAATCAGGTCTAAATTCGAACTTTATCTTATGCCTATGTTCATACTGTTTATTATGGCTCTGAATCCAAGTTTAGTCAGGTAATAATACTTTCTAAAACAAAGATTGATTTTAAAAGTTCTTTTCCTTTGAAATAACAAACTGCCCTGGATGAAGGTGGCACCACTGACTCCCTGTACTGAGAGTGCTGTGCTCCAAGTTGGTGCTATGAGCTGACGGTAGCTCAGCACCACCCTTAAATACTCACTTTAGGAAAGTGGAATACTGCATGCCATAAATGTGAATAAGTACTCAAAACAAGTGAAAAGAAATCTACCACAAATTTTATGGGTTTAGTTTTTCATTATGAAAGAAAAGGAACAACTTCAAACTGCCAAATTAATTTACAAAGTTTACTGTAAATGGCAATGTTTGATTAGTTTATGATAATTTTTCAAAATCAACTCTTCAGTAGCAGCATAAATGAAAATCTGAGGAAACACTTTGTGCTATCCTCTTTTACATCTTTTGCTTCAATATGAGATGTAAGAGAAATGAAGACTAAATGTTGATTTCAGAAAGCTGTTCTGTAATGGGGTACTTTATTTACTTTTACCCTAGATCAGAAGACCCTGTACATAAGAGTCGGCAAGCTTGCCCTATATAGGGTCAGATAATAAATATTTTGTTTTGCATGCCATATAATCTCTATCACACCTACTCAGCTCTGTTATTGTGGCAAAAGTGGCCATATACAGTGTGTACAAATGAGCATGACTGTTCCAATAAAACTATTCACATTATTTACACTACAAAATGAGGCAGTAGGAAGAAGAGTGCAAAGAGGTATTCAAATTTGAGACTACACAATTTCACAGAATTACACAGACTTCCTTACTCTTATATATAAAAGTAGAGAAAATAGGGGACAATGTACTATTTAATAGCAATAAAATGTTATGTGTAATAGCTTTTATTCAGTTCTGAATATGCATCTAGCACTGTTCTAAGTGCTTTGCATTAATCATCTCATTCAATTCTCCTACCAACCTAGGAGATTTGGAATAGGGTAGATAGAGATGGCACCAAGTCCTATCCTGATGTCTCTCAACTTCTGTAAGCAGAAATGACGAACGGGTACACAAGGGTCCAAATGGCACACACCTAACAGGCTCTCAAAGTCCCAGAGAATTTCCAATGGGTCTCCTCTGCTGTCCTCACTGGTTACCCCTCTAACCCTACAATCCCATGATCCAAATCCTTCTATGTTGATTTTAATTCTAAATGATTGCTTTGCTTCAAAAACCATGAAAATTAGATGAAAACACAGTAGTAAGAGATACCAGATTTGCAATCTCTCTTATAAAGCTTGGAAACAGACAAATATTTCCCACTTCCTCCTCTAACACCTAGAAATGACCATGACTCATATTACTAATTCAACAATGTTTAACTCAATCTTACATATTTTATCTGCTTCAGATTTTTTACTCATTGATGCCATTACTACTAGGTTTAATTTTCTTTGGAAGATAATATACATGTAAAAATGTGACAGGACTCCTTCCTGTTGCAGACCATTTTCTCTTAGAATTACAACTGATGATGTGATGGGCATCACTTTTAATAGTCTTTCTGCAATGCTCACCTTAAAGGAAATACGATCAAGCAGCATCAACATGCAATAAGTAAGAATTTAAGGATGTTCTAGTTATTCTAGTTTGCTAAGAAAAGATATTTTCCTATGTATTCATTTTGCACTGCAATTTTGTTATAATAGTTTCTATCAAAAAAACAAAGTAAATAAAACCCAATTACCGTCCAAACAATACTGAATGCCCTGGAGGTACATCGCTCTATTATCTGACTTTATAGTTAAGGCAACTAGAATTCGAATAACTGGAACAGCAAGGAAGCAGGCAGTACATCTAAGGGGAGTTAAATCATAATAGTCTAGAGACCCCAGGTCAGCAGACTGCGTCCCACGGACCAAATATACCCACTCTTCTGCTCTCCCCCCACCACCTCCACCTATTTTTGAAAATAAGTTTTACTAGAACACAGCCACATCCATTCATGTATATGTTGTCTACAGCTTTTATACTTTGACAACAGATATGAGTAATTGTGACAGAGACTACATAATGTGAAAAGCTTAAAGTATTTAATCCCGGCCATTTATAGAAAAAGTTTGAAAAACCCTGGTCTAGACAACACACCCAAGGAACACAGACTATGGGAGTTAACTAGAAATACAGAAGAAAAACAGAAATGAATGCAGTTCTACAGAAAGAATTCACATCACTAGGTACTTGTTTTACAAATGACAAGTATAAGATAGATGAAATGCCAGCAGTGGCACTCAATGGTTTTCTGGTACATAGTGAGAAAAGAAATCAAAATAGGACCTGGAATAAAGCACTGTTCATGACAGTTGGCTTGAAATATACCCTTCAAGAAGGTGAGCAGCTAAAGAATACAGATATGAAAAGTAATTCCTAACTTCGCTGTTCCATCTATATGAAACATCTAGAGATCCAGATCACATGAAAACTATAAAAAGTTACAAATATAAAAAAGATATTTTTAAAAACTTGTGTGTGGCCAAAAAGTCATTAGCAAACTCAAAAGTTAAATGACAAACTGAGAAATAACAGTTACAATCTATCTCCCAAAGAGAGAATCCTTTCTCTTTAAAAATCAAGACAGGAATTTAAAAAAAAACCCAATAGACAAATAGGCAAAAGATATGAAAAGCTGACAAAAAAGGCAAAAGCCCTTAAAAATTATAAAAGATGTTCAACTCTCCTAAGAGAAATGTAAATAAAAACTATACTGAGATAGTACTTCTCACCTATCTGACAAAAATTCACTCTTCACAAGGCTAAGAAACTGAACATCACAGATACTGCTGATGAAAGCACAGAATAAAATTCCCATAAAGGGAAACTTTGCAGTATCTAATAAAAAGTACACAGGCAGAATTACCCAGTACATATGCAGCTGTAAAAAGGAGCAAGGAAGAGCTCTATGAAGTAATTTGCAGGATATGTTGTAAAATAATAAAAAGGTGGAAAATAGAATATAAAATACAACCTTGTGTAGGAGAAGGATGATAAACAAGTATTTTATTTTCACAACATAAAATTAGTAAAAATGGTTACCTATGGAGGATACTGGGAAGGAATAGAGGAATTGGAAATGGTGAGACTTCTCTAAATATAACATTTTGACTTTGAACCTAAAAATATATTAATATGTGGGAGAGAAAAGGAAAAAAAATTAAATCAAAAAATGTAAGACTTACAATGTAAAGAAATGGGAATAACTAAACCAATATTCATATCAAATTGGTAAAATATCTACACAGAGAAAAGATTTGAGGAGACTTTTAAACTCAGTAGTCTGTATATTCTTGGCGGTGTACATTAGGACTATACACCCCTCCCCAAAAATAAACTTGCCAAGAAATCTTGAACTTGAAACATTTATCAATTTTTAAAATTCTGCAATTTTAAGACATTTTATGTTTACTGTAAGATAAAGCAAATAAGTAAGTTGATGTTATTAAGGAACCACTAATTTTCAGCGCATGTGAAAAGGAATAGAAATATAAAACAAAAGAAGGGGAAAAATCACTCTGCTGATAACTCTGGCTTGGAAATACTGATACAAGCTCATAATTCATTTCCTAGTTCTGACCACTGAAAGTATTCTGAGGCAATGTCCTCCTGAAGCAATGGCACCCAGATCTTGGTTTCCAAATATCATCCTCCCTTAAGAGAGACCAGGACTTCTTAGAGAAAAAGTTTCAGGTCTTAGAAAAGCATAACATGAAAAGCGACTTAATCAAACTGAAAATGAATGAAATTGAGAGGCATGTCCACTATTACCATTCTCCAGCAAACAATCTACTCACATAAGAGTCACTCCAGTTCATTATCATTATTTTTTTTTTTTTTTGCCTTCTTCATGTGCACTGGCTTTAGATTTACACTATAGCAGTTGTGGCTTCCTATCTGCACAGTCACAGGACATAATATATAAAACTCCTATATGCTAGCAATGAACACATGGACACCAAAAGTTAAAATACCACTTACAATCAATCCAAATAAAATTCAATAGTTAAGTGTAAAGCTAACAAAACATGCACAGGAATTATATGTTAAAAATTAAAAATGTTGATGAAAGAAATCAAACATGAACAAATGGAGAGATATACTATGTTCATAAAATTATAAAACTTATAAAACAGAAACATAGGAGAAAATTTTCAAGGTCCAGGGCTAGGCAGAATTCTTAGCCTTGACATCAGAAGCATAATACATAAAAGAAAAAATATTGATCAATTTGACTTCATCAAAATTAAAAACTTTTTCTCTGCAAAAGACCCTCTGCAAAGAATGAAAATACAGTCTACAAATTGAGAAAAGATATTTGTAAATCACATGTTCAACGAATGACTAATATCTAAAATATATAAAGAATTCTCCAAATTCAACAGAAATGATCTGATTAGAAAATGGGCATAAGACAAAGAGACATTTCACCAAAGAAGAGATAACAAATGACAAGCACATAAAAAAATGGTCAATGTTAGGGGAATGCAAATTAAATCCAAAATTAAGTACCACACCTCTCAGAATGGCTAAAAGATAATGACAATACCAAATGCTGATGAGCATGTGGAGAAACTCAATCATTCATACATCACTGGTGACATTGTAAAATAGCATTATCACTTTAGAAAAGGATTCTTAACCATTAAACATGCAATTAACATATGACCCAGCAATAACATTCCTGGGCACTTATCACAGAAAAATGGACAGTTGTGTTTGCCAAAAAAATCTGTACATGAATGTTTATTTGTAATAGTCAAAATGCAGAAAGAACTCAGTTGTCCTCAATGAATGAATGGTTAAACTGTGGTACATAGATTCCACGGAACACTACTCAACAATAAAAAGGAATGAACTACTGATACACACAACAATGTTGATGAACTCCCAGAGAATTATGCTGAGTGGAAAAAAGGCATTCCCCAAAGGCTACACAGTATATGATTCCATTCATACAGCATTCTTAAAATGATAAATTTATAGAAATGCAGAACAGATTAGTAGTTGCCAGGAGTGGTGTGGAAGGTGGCAGGAGGGAAATGGGTGTGACTATAAGGCAACATGAGATGGAAATGTTCTGTGTTTGAGTATACCACTATCAATATTCTGAATATCACATTGTTCCATAGTTGATAAGATGTTACCACTAGGGGAAAATTGGTAAAGGGGTCAGAGAATGTCTCTGTATTATTAATATTTCTTACAACTGCATGTGAATATACGATTTTCCCAAAATAAAACAAATGGATAATTTGTTAATGACTGAACTACACTGAAATGAAAATATAAAAATAATTTTTATTATCCTGAAACTATCCAAAGGTTTTCTTAGAAGTCTAGTAAAACATGCATAGGAAACTATAGAAACATACATAATCCCAGAAAGTACCTGTCTCCCAGGAAGAAATCTGTTTGTAGAGTCATATAATTCTCAATCAATATTGTTTTCCCTAATTATACATTTCGGTATTATTTCATACTCCAGAGTGTTACCCTTACTAAATAAGTGAAAATTTTTTATCTTCTGAAAATTAATGAATTTAAAATCTTGTATATTCCTTCAGAAGTTTGGGAAGAAAAAAATCCTAAAATTTTTAAATTTAATATTCTAGTAAAGCTTGTAAAGATATAGGAAAAAATTTGAAAATACTGGCAGTCCTTCAGATATAAATCCAAGAATAATTAATTTGATATTATGTAAATTTTCTACCGCTATATATTTATGTTCAAATGCAAGCATCATAATTCTACTCAAATAATAAGATTACCAAGATGACAAAAAGAGAAAACTCAAGCAAATGTTAGATAAATCCCCTCCAAAATGAGTCTCCAAAAAAACAGTCAAAAAAAGGTGAAGGAAGGATGCATTTACGCTCTGCTCACACGTGCACTTGTGCATTATACTATGTGAAAACATTATACACGATCACAATTGGCCAACTAATGCCTCAGGGATATACAAAGTTCTCTCCCAGGGTTAATTTCATCCAGATTCTACAGTAAAAGTTATTTATCACAGCACAGTCCTCAGATCAAAATGCTTTTCTAAGAACTAATTTCCCTTCATTCAGGGAAATTATTTTTCTTTTCTTTCTATCCTGCTCGAAAATCGCAATAATAAACTTTAAATCCTTTAGATCTGAGAGTTTTGCAATAAAGCGTGGTACCAAGACATAACTCAATATAGAAAAAGTGAGGACTGCCACTGAAAAATTAATCTGCTCCAAGGTAGACCTAGAATACTTAAAAGAGATTTTTAAAAATTACCAGGTTGTGCATACAGCTTACTTTCAGTATCTATTATCAGTATAGCACTTTAAATAATCACCCTGGAAAATTCACTAGTAATTTTTAAGTGATCAAGATTAGAAATTTACCCAGCTATACTACTGGCCAAGAAACAATTATGTTATTTTTAGCCCTATAATAAGCCTATAGTAAATGCCTTATCTCCTTTGCATGACCAAAGGAAAATTCTAGCAAAGGGTTCTAAAAATGTGGCGGCCACAGGATAATTCATCTGGAAGCATACCTTGCTTTTATCCCATTTGAAACTGCTGGGATTTATAAACAATCCAAAAATAAACCAATGAGAGATGGTGAAATTGCAGATTTAAATGGAGCTAATCAGAGAATAAATAGAGAAGATGCGGAAACAGATGGAAGAAAAGAAACCAACACAAGAAAGGAAGAGACACATGGAAGTAAAGACAACAGGAAGAAGTTGAAAAAGAAAAAATGAGAAGAGAAATTGGAAGTCGGACAAGAAGGTAGAGTCCAAGAACAAGTAACACAGAGGAAAAGAAATGCAAATATTCTTACCAGGAATGTTTAAAAAGTTACTAATTCCAGTGAAGGTTTTAAAATTGATTTTAATACAGAAAAAACTACAGTATCAGAGATAACTGATCATATGTTTTTTCTAAGAATTTGGTATGTGTTTAAAATTGTCATTTGATCAAGTTTCTTAAAGTGTGTAACAGTTTGTCAGTTTGAAATTCAACCAAAGTGGAAAGATGATGATTGCCAACTAACTCACCATTTTGTTTCTTCAGCATATACACTATAAATGGCAACTGGAGGCCTTACCATTTAAATGTTGAATAACCCATTGCTACTGTGTCAAATATATCATATGGAAATTCCTCAAATTAAAACTTCCCCCACTCCCTCCCAGCAGACTCACAATTACCCAAGAGAGTTGCATCTTCTCCTTTGGGGCACTGCTCCAGGATCCGATAGGCTGGGTGGCTGAGATGGCAGTGGCACCATTGGGCCACCTGGGAAAATCAACCCAACGCTAGCTTGTCACATATTTCTGACAAGTTTTAAAACACATGAAAAATAAAAGTATATATGTTTCAATAGCAATCTTCAACAGTTACTTCTATCAAAGAGTATCAATAAACGTACAGAGGCCTAATATTAAGAGACTCCTCCCACCCCACCCCCCACCAAAACATATACAAACTCAAACACACACACTTCATTAACATTATAGGCCTGGCATCCCAGTGCTACATATTTGCATAATGGTGTTCTGGTAAAGTTTAATTGCTTTAAAAATACCTGTTGTTCTCTGCACCTGTCTGATGAGAATCCACCCCAACAGTTACTAAAATTTAGATAACTTAAGACTTTCATTTACTCATTCAACAGATTATATATCAAGCACCTGTTGTGTCAGGTACTTGGCTGGGGCTATCCAAGAGTATTTGGAGCTTACATTCTAACGCTACATAAGCAGACTAATAGAAGTGGTAGTAATGTTAAAGAAAGGGTGCTCTGATCTAAGAATGCTGCAAGCCAGGAGATAAAAGATGAAAGAACACCCTTCCTCCTATCCCTAATGTTATATGGCTAGCAAAAATGACAGCAGAATGGCAGAGTAAAATGGAGAATGTTGTAATATTTTGCTTAATAAAACTTTTGTGAAAGTGTCTGTTGCTATGAATGAGGACAATAACTCCAGGGTAAGGTGGATGCCTCAAGATTCATTCGGCCAAATAAAGAATCTTCCTCAATTTGCCCTAAGACTCCAACGGTCATGTCTACAGTAAAAATTCCACTCTCCAGGGCTTAATTACTGAACATTATTCCTTTCTACAGTGATCTCCAGCACGCCCTGGATAGCAGCAACCCCCCAACAGTCCCACAAAGCCTGAAGATATTGTTTCAAAATTGCTGAACTCTTGAAAGTGAGGCTCATAATTGACAGACCGCCCTGGAATCAGCATGTCAGCTCTTGCATTCTCATAGTACTCCGCACAGCCTCTGGAGTAGAATGTCAGCACTCAGGGACCATGTAGTAATCCTGTTCTCAGAATAGACATTTTAGAGAAGGTATCTAAAACGTTACATTCAAATGTGTTTCTAGCCAGGTGTAGATTCACTCATCACAAATAAGCAAAAATATGTAATACTCAAAAAATTAAAAACTAACAACCTATTCTCTGTGATTCTTTTAATAACAATAGCCTGCTAGTATAGTTCCTAACTCGCCAACTTCCCTAAGGTATTGGTCATATTTCTGAACTCTGCTTAGGAAAAAAAAAAAAAAAAGCCTAGACAAAAAGGGAATGTGTTCATCATGCAAGTGGGTAGCATGCTGAGAAATTCTAGAGTAGAGAAATTCCACCTTTTCAGGACCCAGATTCCTAGAGTGTCATCAGGGCTCGAACCTCTTGGCTCTGGCACCCTCCATGTGCTGCATTCTGCATGAAGTGAGGAAGGCAGCCACTTGGCAGCCCACACACTACTAGAAATCCAAGAAAAGGCAGTTTTTCCTTGCTACTCCTGCAGAAAAGCACCAAATGGGACTCCAATTGACCTGGCTGGTAACATGCTGACTCCCTGAACTAACACTGTCTCCAAGGTGATGCCATAAGGTTCTATGATGGGAGAAAATACCAAAAATGATCCCTGAGGAAACTCTCATAACTCATGGAGTTCTCAGGAATACAACCTATAAACTAGGACTCTAAGATGTTCTTGGGGAAAAATTGCACTAATGTTCCAAACCATGCCCTAGAAATGGGCATACCACATCTCTAACAATTATTTAACTCTACTGAAAAGAAAAAAAATAGTTAAAATATTTAATGCTTTTATTAAATGCTTAAAACTCACATTTTGACTCCATCTAGGATATATTCTTATTTACTATAGAGTGCAAGTACATATACAGGTCTCAGAAATCAATACTTCTAAGGGATGACTGCCAACTGGATTAATTTTCAACATCACAATCAATGTTCAGAGAGCTGCTGCAACCTAATTCTTTATATTTTGAGATTGCTTTTACAGAAAAACTCTTTTATGAGTCATACCTTATGCTGTAAGCTCAAAAGAACATTTTAATAATTAGATTAGCTAATTGTTCCAAATATTCTCCCCTCATTAAAACAATTAAAACAACTTAACTATTGAAACAAACTGTCAAAGATCACCACTTCTAGTACAAGAAATGAACAGGAACAACAGCTTACATATAATAAGCTAATAATTAGATTAGCTAATTGTTCCAAATATTCTCCCCTTATTAAAACTTACTATTGAAACACACTGTCAAAGATTACCACTTCCAGTACAAGAAATGAACAGGAACAACAGCTTACGTATCAATCTATGACTATCATTAATGATTTAAAGTTTTATTATGCTACATTCTGTGTGTTACTAAATACTTTTTTAAAGCAAATATAATTGAGAAATACATCTACTATGAATAACTAAGAGAACTTGCAAGGGAAAAGAAATGCTTAATCACAGATCATAAATTCAACAGCAAAGAAAGTTCACAGTTTATTTTTTTGTTTTTTTAGAAGATACTGTCACTACAGATGACATGCTCAGTGATCACATTATGTGTACCTCAGTCCAACTCTTTACCCATCTGAACTTGTTTCCCTTTCTCTTCAGTCCCACAGCCACAGCTAGACAACCTGAGCATCTATGCCATTAGTTACTTATAAATTTAGTTTTGTGGGGCACTTTTTGGTTTCTATCATGTTTAATTCAGGGAAAGAGAGAGGAGGAAAGAGAAGTGGACAGAGAACTAAGCAGGGGGAAGAAACGGAAGAGCAAAATGACTGATAAAGAGGAGATGAAAGAAAAAGACACAGAAACATAAAATGTTACATTCTCTAAGACTGTATGAATACATTCAACAGAAGTGTCCAGAGGCCCTAAAAGATCAAATTCTGATTTCACAAACACATGATTCCAATAAAATAGAAGAGATGCTTAAAGAGAGTAACATGGCCAAGTAGGTATTTTTCTGATGAGCTCAGATTTTCAAAGGAAATGTTTAAAAGATAGATGTATCGTGTGTATAAAAGAATGAACAATCTCTAAAATCAGTAACAGGAAACAATCTCAGAATGAAATGAAATTTGTAAAATGGGAAAAAAGTTTTGTTTAGTTACATTACATTGTAACAACTAACTATAGACAACATACTTAACTCTATACCTACTTTCTTGGTCAAAGAAAATCTTCAGAATATACACAGAAACTAAACATTAGAAAGAGGAAACTAAAATCCAAAGACAAGATATTAAAGGACTGAATCTTACTCTGAACTGTAGCCTCCTAACTTGTATGAATTACAACATAGGAATTTGTGGACAAGCTCATGGAACAACTGTCTTCATCTTTAAAGAGAAGTAACAAACATGAGGGCTTCTAGGGAGCTGGCATGTCCTACTTCTTGATCTGCGTGGTGATTGCCCAGGTGTTTATTTCATAGTTGGTTGAACTGTACATCTGGCTTTATGCACTTTGTGTTATATTTCACCAAAAAAAAGGTTAAAATTTTTAAAAGGTACAAGATGACTGGAGGAGAGCAAACACTGCCTCAATTTTAAAAAACTATAGGCATTTATATTTAGTATGTATACCTAGTAAGATTCTTACAAACTAAGAAAATAGTTTGTAAAAACTAATGAAGCTGCCATGGGAATTCATAAGATACAGGCTGTGAATCCTTTTTCAACAGTGTTACTTGTTAGGAACTATAGCCTGTAAGAGGTATGAGGTATCCTGTCTGGTGAAGTCCTCATGATAATGGGATGAGAGTGGGCCTCAAGATGGAGAAATGCCATGAATGCTGGAACAGCTGTTTAATTTCTTAACTTCAAAGAAAAGAATTAATTAGCAACAGCATCAAATTCACTCCAGGACAACCACTCTGAGTAGGTGCTCCAAAGTTCTATGCCCTGCCCTCTCAGTATCTGAAGGTAAGAACATAAGAGGCATAAAATAGATTTGATGAATAATGAATTTGGGAATGATAGATGAATTTAGGGATTATTTCCTGAAATAAGAATCAGAAGCCTTTGTTAAAACATAAATGGTGAAGAGCTGATGCAAAAAATGGACAAAAAACTGGAAATACAGGGGAAGTGTTGAGATTTAAATTTACAAATGGCAAACAGTACATTTTTACAATTTTCTCCAATAGATACCACATTCTAAAAGTAACTCCATAGCCTACGTGAAGACTTGTCATTTATATTTTAACAAAGAATTTTCAGCCCTAATTTCAAAGCATGTACCCAATTTTTGGATATAAAATTCTGAAACTTTCAGCTACTTAAAAAAAGGGGGGGGGGTCGGGAAGATGGCGGATTAGGGGTGACCTCCTGGCTCTCTGCTCCCAGAGTGGGAGGTGAAGAACACGGACACCCACATGCGAGTGAGGCGCTCCCCTACAGGATCAGCTTCGTGAATCTACAGAGAAGCAGCGAGGGACAAGCAGTCCCGCGGACAGAATAAGGTTAGCTGGATAAGTGCTCGCAAATTACCGGAGAGTTGGGACAAAAGGGAAGTCCAGCGCGGGACCACCGCGCCCACGCCCGCGCCCGGCGGCGGGCTCGCCCGGGCAGTGAGATCTGACTCACAGGAAGACGACTCTTCCTCTACCAAACCCCACTCCCATGCAGGCAGGGAATTGCCAGAGGTCAGTGCGAAGTGGTAGCACAAACCGACAAGTGGTGGGGAGCCGAGACAGGAGCTGGGTCCATTTTAAACGCAGCGAAGCGCAGTGCTGGGTCGGCATCGGAGGGGAGAGACCGGCCAGAGTGCGCGCTCTCCAGATGGGAGGCCGCCCGAGCCCACAGGGGAGAGTTTGGAGGCAGCTTCTTGCCACAGAGACAGCCAGGACTAGATCGGGGGAGGGGAACTCCATAAAAGAGGCTCTACCCAGGGAAATCGCTGAAAGTTCGGCGGGTGCTGGGAGGTACACAGCACAGACAGAGTCCTCCCACGGATCGGTCCAGAGTCGCCGTGTGTAGGGCGGGCAGTGGGCTCGGCAGGCGGCCCTGAGACGCAGCTCTGGGAATAGGCAACGGCGGACCCCGGCTCCGGATGCCCTCCTGGTGCAGTCGGCTTCAGCGCTGACTAGCAGGGGGTGGGCAGCTGCAATTTGGGGACCCCAAAGCCTGCGACCGCGGGGACTTGTTGGCCGGGCGTCCGCCTGAGTCATAGCCGCTGCCTCCGCGGCAGAGCTGGTCACGCCCTGTGAGGAGGAGACAGGAGGAGAGTAGCACGCGCAGCCACTTTTTCTCCCAAATCTGCGGAGTCTGTCGCAGCCGCAGACTCAAGCCCAGCCTCCGAAAGAGCAGAAAAGAGAGAAAGAGCGATATTGCTGCCGAGTTTCCAGGCGGTCTCCAGCGGCCCTGTTCCATTCAGTCGCTGGTGCTGTCCACAAAGGTGACGGGGAACTGAGAGGGAACTGGGGGAGACTGCGTATAGAACTGTGATCCAGGACACATAAGTCCCCCTCTGCCCGGCGATTCGACCTCCGCCCCAACACACCCAGCTAAAGGGCCGGCCTCTGCCACTAGGCGGAGTAAAGGGGCCATTTTTCTTTTTTCTTTTAAATTTTTGGTATAGTTGTGATCCGAGACGACATAACTAGCCCCTCCGCCAGGCAACTCGACCCCTACCCACATATCGTGCCAAAGGACCTGCCTCTGCCTCCAGGCGGAGTAAAGGGGTCGTTTTTTGTGTGTGTTTTTTTTCTTTTCCTCTTCTTTTCCTTTTTTTTTCTTTTTCTTTTTGTTCTCTT
>NW_012137969.1:5454676-5480016 GCF_000956105.1 Propithecus coquereli
TAAAGGACACGGGGAGCACTAAAGGGAGGGAAGGGCATGCCTTTAACCCGCATTTGGGTGAGGCAAAGACATAAAGTGTAACTATAATGTTTGTACCCTCACAAAACCCTGGAATAATAATAATAAAAAAACCCTGCAAATTTTAATGAAGTCTATCAATAGAGTAACATGACTAAAAAACCAGATTTGGCCAGAATGCATCCCACCCCCATATAATCAAAGAAAATGAGAAAATAAACTGCAGCTTACTTATATAATTAGAGCTTCCCAGAGATAAAAGAAAGTAAACCACTTTCATGTGCATTAAGTGTTGTCGGGTAGGTTAAAGCATCTATTGTTACATAGCAATGAAGTCTCTTTAAGATGATCAACTAAAGGATAATTTAAGTCCAGTAGTTTCTTTAACTTGATTTCATTCTATTTTCATTTTGAGATATTTAAGCATAATATAGTCAATAATATTTTGCCCTTATCCTTCAGGAGATATCTTTAATAATGGCAGGGATTAATGCCTTAACTACCAGGGCTATTTAAACAGTCTGCACTAGACCTATAATGTTAATATGATTTTCCCAGTGAAACATAATTAACGGTATATGATTTAATAAATGGGTGGCTTTGATATACATAAAAAGTATTTATCATAACTTAATTTTTATCAGGAGCTGTTAAAACACCAAATGACAAAAAATATTCTTAAAATTGAAATGTTAAGACTTAAATTTAACTTTTTATTATGTTGCCTATACTAACACTCTTCCCAGAAAGTTAATTTCTAGAATGATCATAGATACCAATAAAAAATAGCATTTCAAAAACTTTTTCCTTATATTCAACTTTCCAGACATAACTGTAAGACACAAAAAATGGCCCACAGGCCTAGTTTGGTCTTTGTCTTAAAAAATAATCTGATTTTGGTGAAATGAAGAGTGGTCTAAAATATGGATTCAGAACCCAGTTCTACCACAAAACCTGTCACTTGAGCAAGTTAGTTAACCTCTGGTCTCAATTTCCATCTCCAACCTCATGAGATGAGGAGAAGGGCAACATGAGGTAAAGTATAGAAAGCATTCTGCATGGAAGCTGACACACAGAAGCTGCTGGAACACGTGAGGCTGTTTCTTCTATTCACTGACCTGCATGAAATCCATAGTGAATGGTCCTCCACCCAACAAAGATAAACATGGTCCCTATGGTCCCTGTAACTATGAATCATGTCATCTATGCATGTTAATCTAGTTATTAATACTTTCTATTCATGACAGAGGAGGAATATCACCACTTAGAACAGATCTAGGTGTGGTAGGCAGCTCTACAAAGCATTAAGAAATGGACTGCAGCCAATTCCTGAGGAAACCATTACAGAAACTATGCACAGGGCACTACTACTAAGTACTACACGTCACTTTTTCAATTTTACAGAGTATAAACAAAGAAAATGTTATCCTATTAATTCAAAAGATTAGTATGTTAACTTTTCTTCTCAGTTCTACTGTGATTTTACTTTTTTTCAGAAACTATGATTACTTCAAAAATTAGGAGTCATGCAAGTTCCTAGGATCAGTACATTTTATAAATTCAAATGTGAATTTTAATTTCAATACCATCAATTTTCAAAATCATCCCCAAGATGACAGATATTCAATTAAGTTTGTAAGTGGCTATTCCAAACTAAGTTAAGCACTTTAACAATGATAACAGGAAACAAAATAGAAATTGAGTCAGAAAAAGAAACTAAACTGGTATAATATGGAAAGTTTTTTAAAAAAAAAAAAAAAAAAGAACTAAAGAACTAATGAGACAATGGGATATGATCACCAGAAAAACATATATAACACTTCACATTTACTTTCATGCCTTATTTTCCCTCAAGACAGACCCTCCTCTGTATCTCCAAAGTATTCCCATAGTTTTTCGGCATGCATGATGTGACAAATTATTTCTTCAACCTGGTGTCTGTTCTGATTTAGATTCTCACTCTTTCGAAATAGAGGCCACAACTCATTTCCTTATGTTGTGAATGCCTACATTTTTTCATGTTCCTCAGAACTTTAAAAAGGAGAAATGTGCATACCCTTTACAGCATTTATTGATTCAATCACACAGAGTGTAGTTGAGCCTCACCCACAAGCACCACTGTCTCAGAGATTAAACTGGGTATGCCATTATGTAATCAAAAGAAAATTCCAAAATAAGCAAAAGCCGCTCCAGATGAGAAGGAATTGGCAAAAGTTCTCCGATACGTAAAAAATCAGAGTGAAAGGACACCCCCCCCAAAAAAAACTACTCCATAACAATGGAAACCAACCAAAATAAGAATATTGAAATGACTGATAAAGAATTTCAAATATGAACTGTAAGGAAGCTCAATGAAATATATGAGAGAAAATAGAAACCTAACAACAAAAAAACCACAAAAACAATGCAGGAAATCAATGAATAATTTGCTAAAGAAATTATTTTAAAAAATCAAGTAGAGCTCCGGGAAATGAAAAATTCATTCGTGGAAATACAAAATACAGTGAAAAGCCTTAAGAGTAGGCTAGATCAGGCAGAAGGAACACTCTCAGAGCTAGAAGACAACACATTTAAATTAAATGAGTCAGTGGAAGAGAAAGAACAGAGAAATAAGAGGAATAAACAAAGCCTACAAGAAATATGGGATTATTTCAAGAGGCCGAACATAAGAATCATAGGCAACTTTTGAGAGTGAAGAAGAAAACACACAAGAGCTGGAAAACCTACTTAAGGGAATACTTGAGGAAAATTTCCCAGGTCTTGCTAGAAATCTGGACACTCAGGTACTAGAAGTACAACGGACTCCTGGAAGATTCATCGCCAAGAGGCAATCACCACAACACGTCGTCATCACACTGGCCAAAGTTAACAAGAAAGAGGCACTCCTATGAGCCATAAGATAAAAGCATCAGATAGCTTACAAAGGGAACCTCATCAGACTAATTGCAGACTTCTCAACTGAGATCTTACAAGCCAGAAGGAACTGGGGACCCATTTTCAGTCTTCTCAAACAGAATAATGCCTATCCTAGAATTCTGTATCCTCCAAAACTAAGTTTCTTATATGAGGGAGAAATAAAGACTTTCTCAGGCAAACAAATACTGAGAGAGTTTGTCAAGACCAGACCTGTCCTGCAGGAAGTACTCAGATCTGCATTATACAGCGATCAGCACAATAGACACCCATCAGTGTAACTATCCAAAAACTAAAGTTCAGAGCCCAGACACCACAACGGCTCAAGATCCAAAAGCAATAAAGTTCTACACAACAGGATGAACAGAAATCCACCCCACTTATCAATTCTTTCAATATATGTGAATGGTTTGAACTTCCCTCTGGCTGAATGGATAAAAATAAATACAATCCAAGTATCTGCTGTCTCCATCTAACCAAAAAGGACTCATTCAAACTTGAGGTGAAGGGATGGAAAATAATGTTCCCTGCAAATGGAAACTAAAAGAAAGCTGATGTAGCCATTCTCATATCAGATAACAGACTTCAAATCAATAAAAGGCAAAGGCGGCCATTATGTAACAGTGAAGGGAACAATTCAACAAGACAACAATCCTACATATCTATGCACCTAACACAGGTGTGCCCAAATTCATAAAGCAAATCCTCCTTGATTTTAAAAAAAATGATAAACAGTAGCATTGTAATACCCAGGGACTTCAATACCTCACTTGCAAAATGGGACAGATCCTCCAAACAGAAAACAAAGAAACAATGGACTTAAATAGGACTCTAGTACAAATGGGCCTCACAGACATTTACAGAACATTCCATCCCCAAACTACTGACCATATGTTGTTCTCATCAGCTCACAGAACATTCTCTAAGATTGATCACATCCTAGGCCACAAAACAAATCTGTCGATAAATTTAAAAAAACAGAAATTATACCATGTATCTTCTGAGACCATGGTGAAATAAAATTACAAATAAACTCCCACAAAAACACTCAACACTACACAAAGTCATGGAAATTAAACAACCTACCGATGAACAATTATTGGGTCAAGGAGGAAAGGAAGATGGAAATCAAAAAATTCTTCAAACTAAATGACAAAGGGGACAAAAGTTACCAAAAATCTGTGAGATTCTGCAAAAGCAGTCCCAAGAGGAAAATTCATAGCCTTAAAATGGCTATATCCAAAAGACAGAAAGATCACAAATCAACAATCTAATGAATCATCTCAAGGAATTGAAAAAGGAAAAGCAAAGCAGTCCTAAACCCAGCAGAAGAAATAACTAAGGTCAGAGCAGAACGAAATGAAATCAATTCTAAAAGAATTCTACAGAAGATTAACACAACAAAAAGTTGGTTCTTGGAAAAGAGAAACAAAATCAACAGGCCTCTCTCTCTAGATTAACCAGAGACAGAAAAGACCGTGAGATAAACTCAATCAGAAATGAAAAAGGAGATATTACAACTAATGCCATGGAAATACAAAATATCATCTCTGAAAATTATAAAAATTTCTATGCACATAAACTTGAAAATGTTGAGGAAATGCACAAATTCCTCAAAACACAAAACCTCCCTAGGCTCAATCAGGAAGAAATACAACTCCTGAACAGACCAACACAAGTAATGAAATTGAAGCAGCAATAAAAAAATCTTCCAACAAAAAAAAAGTCCCAGACCAGATGGTTTCACAGCCAAATTTTATCATACCTATAAAGAATAACTGGTACCTGCACTACAGAAATTAATTCATAGCAGTGAGAAAAAGGAATCCTCCCCAACTCGTTCTACAAAGTCAGTATCACCTCGACACCAAAGCCAGGAAAGGACACAATAACAAAAAACTACAGACCAATATCCCTTATGAATATAGATCCAAAAATTCTCAATAAAATCCAAGCAAACTGATTTCAGCTGCACATCAGAAAATAATAATAATAATAATCCACCACGAGCAGGTGGGCTTTATCCCGTAATTCTCTTTTAACATCTAGCCCCAAATAAAAACCAACTGAAATCAAGTTCCTCAGCAATGAAACAGTGTCATTTCATTTTTAATGGGGAACACATTAGTAGTCTAATTTTTTTCTTAAATTTTACACAAACTATCATAACTGCATGATCAATTGTGAGAGGTGAACAGATACAAAATTTGGCATTATGAAACAATAAAGTTCAATACATTTGGTGACTATAGAAGCAAAAGCTGAGACATCACTAAGAAAAGGTTACCTGGCCACTTCCAAATGCCTCACAGACTAGGGGTCCAGGATAAGATCTTTCAGTCTGTGGCCCAAAGACCTCATCAGGGCCCTAGAGTTGATCAGACTCAGGAAGAATGCCTCAGGCCAAAGTTAAAGGCCATCAATTACATAAGATAAACAAATGTATTATCAGTATTTTACAAGAAAATAAATAACTGCCATGAAGACTGAATACAGAACTCTTATGGTCAAATGTAATCTGTCCTACTAGATAAACTACACTGGAGAACGATAGACAAGCACTGAGTAAATCTGGAATCACAACAAAGGGAGTTATTTATTGGTTTCCAAAATTCATGGTATCATGTTGTATCTGCTTCCACCATGGGAATTTGCCTGTTCTAGGACACCCGCACCAATAGGTAATGCTTGCATAGGCACTGACAAACTTTTTGTTCAATTCTTGTTTTTCTGCATTCAATGTTAAATGACCTTTTTCCTTTATGACATATTCATCCTGTTATGCTTTTTTGGTAGGCTGAGCTTCTCTCTTCCTTTGATCTGTTATTTAATGACTCAAAATGGTTTATCCCTTCTAAGCCAAACTTACTGACATTGGACTACCTCACCCATATCAACCAACAGTGTGAATTTCTGTTATTGTCCTACATAAAAAGCTGGCATAAATGTCAGATGTATGAAGTCCCTAGTGAAACTTCATCCTCCACTTGCTACTTTAACAGCCCAACAATGCCCGACGAGTTGTAGCGGCCACATTTTGTGACATTCCCCCACTGGCTTCTCACTAGAGCCCCACCATGTCCATTCCAGCTTTGCCACTTTCTAGCTGGCTAACCTTGACACGATCTTCTGAGCAGATGCCCCCTCTGGCTCCCTCAGCCCCACACTCAACCCCGTATCCTACACCTTCACCTAGTGTCTTCAGGACCATCCCCCTGCACTCCATGTGCACTACCACCCTGATTGCATACCTAAACCGCTGCAACTGTCCTGGGCCTCTTCTGCTCTGCTCCCCTGACCCAACCTCCTCTCCATAGCCACAATAATCTTTCTAAAATAAAAATATGTCTCTGCTCAAAAAAAAAAAGTTCCCCCTTGGCCTTCTGAGGGTTCACTGAAAAATCAACTCACAAAAGGCAAATTAACTGGAGAAAAGGCATATAAATTTTCTTAGTCCTCTGCCTCCCACAGGGCTGGTTCCTCCTGGACACATGCCAGAGCAGCTGCTCCTTGGACACTTTTGTCAGTCACACTAAAGTCCCAGAGTCAAAGTTTCATTCTAAAGTAAACCAGAGTTCTCCTAATCACCCTCCCTCCCCAGCCCCATCCTACTTTTCCCAGTCTGAGGAGCTAGCCTTTTTCTCAGGTGAGTCATTCTTGGAGTGAAATTCTTGGACTCCAAGAATGACTTTCCCCTTAAGTGATAATGAACCATAGTCTAATAAGGGTAAGACCCTGCTCTTATCACAAAACCATAGCCCTTGAAGAGTCACAGTTATACATCTATGTACAAGATTACTTTTATTATCATTACTGCAACCACAAGGCAGCTGAAGGCAAAGAACTGAGGGCAAAGGCAGCAAAAGTAGGGGAGGGGTAGGGACACAGAAGGGAAATGAAGAAAATCACAAAACTAAAGTTCCCTTCAAGATATTGCTGCCTAGCAGGTTTAAAAGGAGAAAGCAGCACAGGCCAGCCACATAAACTCTATGAAACATGTACAAAAACATGTGGCATGCATTCCAGAGACAGGATGGAGCATAAAAGCATAAGAAACAAGGGGCAGAGCATCAGAATATTTCATATTGTGAGCGACTTTTTACATCTTCACATTAAAACCAGAACTTTCCACAGATAAACCTTGTCTAACAGCAAAAACGGCCCTCTATTCAGTGTTTACTACTATGCTTCCAGGCACGGTACTTGGTACTTTTTATCATTTATTTCATCTGATCAGCTCAAAAAGTCCTAACAATGAGTATTTTTTAAAAATAACAGCTCACATTCATTGATCACTTACCTTCATAACAACTTTGAGTTAGGTACTAGTATTATTCCAGTTAACAGGTGGAAAGGTTGAATCAGAGAGGTTAATTAAATTGCTTAAGATCACAGAGTTATCAAGTAGTGAAGCCAAGAACAGAATCCAGGCAGCGCACCTGGGTTTATGCACTAAAACCTAAGACAGCATAGCAAAGTGGTTATGCACTATGATGTAAACATCATTCCCACTTTAGACATGAGAAAAATGTATAAAAGTTAACATACCAAGGTCTGTACACAGAAGTGTAGGGCTGAGCTGGGATTTGAATCCACCTCATCTCTCTTATAATATCCCTCTTTCATTTAAACACTACACATATTTAAGTATTTATGAATCAGGATTCTTAGATTTAAACTGAACCTCCATTTGTTTTCAGGGGCCCACTTTCCAAAAGGGAAAAAAAAATCTGTAGTGTGTTTGTAACTGGCTAGATACTAAGCCACACTGTAATGCATAAATTATTCCCCAGGAATTAATGAAGTACTTAAGAAACTTGTATTAACTCTTTCACACCACAAGGGTAGCATTCAGTGAACTGAATTCTTAATTTACTAAAATGGTGCCCAAGAGGTTCAGAAGCACATAACTTCCTCTAAGGGCATGGAGAGAAAAAACTTGTAAAGCCATTTAGGAATATAAACTAAATTCAGAACAAAATTAAAATTCAAGCTACAGGATAATACTGCTCTAGTGGATTAGTGTCTGGACCTGAAGAATTTGGCAGAAATGAAATTAAAGGGAGGTTGGAACTATCTAGGTCTTTTGGATAGAAAAACACCTTAGATGGAGCATTCGGGCCCAGTGACTAGGGCGCAGCTTTAACTGCAGCAATCAGAGAGCAGGTGGATGAAGAGGTATCGTGCTCCTGCTTCACCAAGTACTTTTGGCAGAGGCAGAGTAAGAGCAGTGGCTTTAGGAAGTCCCCTGTTCTCCACCTGGCAGCCACTATCTTCCCATTCTCTTCCACCCTCTTTAACCCGGGGGTTCTAACCTCTCTATAAGCCTGTCAGCTGGGAATATTCGTCCCTCTCAATGTCTCATAGTGACAGCACATCAGTATTTACAGGTCTCCAGCAATCTAAATATCACTGTACATATTGTACACAAGACAATATAAACACTACTAATGCAAAATTAGGCTCTTTAATCTGTAAAGATACTACTCCATATACTATAGAATATCAGATTAACATCAAGTGTTGTCAAAGTAGCACAAAGTTGCTATAAGAATATAAAATCATTTCTGGTTTGTGCTATTGGAGAATTCTTGGAAGAACTGATATCCAAGCAGGGTCTCTGAGGACAAGGAAAACTTTACTTAATAAGCTAACATCCCGATGCAGGGGACAAAAAAAGCAAGCAGAGGGAATGGCACTGGCAACAAACAGAAGTGAGAAGGCACAGCCTTCTCAGGAAGAATTTAACTGCAGGAGGTTAGTGTATGAAGTGAAACTCTTTCCAATTTCTGTAGTAGAGGAGGAGGATAAAGAATTCTCTCAGCTTCATTGCTAATTTTTCACATGCAGTCTTACTGTCTTTTATTACTAATTCTCCTTTAGTATTTTTGCCATACCTAATTTCTAGTAGAGATATAACTAGCCATACTTGGTATGGCTTAATTGTTCTCTTCCAGTATTCATTCTTTCTTAAAATAGTCTCTTCCTTCAATAATACTGCTGTCCTTATGTAATGTATGCTTTTAATTCTACTCCTATTGAGAGACGAGCACTGCCATAGACACTCAACTGCTCAGAGTCTACATTCCACCTGGTCACAAGTCTAGTCATTTACTACACCCCTAAGACTTACGTTCCAGAAATTCAGGCCCCTGACATCCCTAAAGACCTACATAGAGTTTAGGAATTTTTTTCTTCATTTAAAAATCAAACAATCTAAAAGTACAACTCCTCTCAACAGTCGGGATGGGGGGGGGGGCGTTCTCCTTAGATTTTACATGCTGAAGTTTGGTTCTACCTTCTGAATGATGTCTTGCGTACGTTTACATAACCAAAAGACCTTAAGCTCCTTACTTAAATGAGCTTCTCAAAGCAGCATTTTTTCCTCAAAGGCAACCTTGGCTCCATCACTAGAAAGTCAGGAAAACTTCTGCAAAATTTTTAAAAAGTAACTTTTAAAATTCTAGTGATGGAGGTTTCAAAAGCTAATTGGGCCCAATCATCTCAACCTGGGTTCAAATCCTACCTCCACCACTTTATAGCTGTATGGTCCTGGACAAATTACTCAACATCTCCAAGCCCCGACTTCCTCATCTGTATGTAATGAAGGCAATAATGGCCTACCCTCACATTCTTGCTGTAAGGATTAAATAAGATAACACATGTAAAGTGTCTGGCATAAGTAAGTGCTTAACAAACATTAGCTCCAATTATTACTACAAAGGTACCAGAAAGCACAGCACATTTGGAAAACTTCAAGTTTAATATATCAAGACCATAGAAATATATCTGTGGTGCTGGCAGGAAGGAAAGACAATAAGGTGGAGCCTAGGAAGAAGGCAAAAGTCAGATGAACAGCCTTGCATAAAGGCTCACTGGAGCTCCAATAGCCCATATGACACCTCTCAGTGGACTGGAAAACTCCCCACCAGCCCCAGAGTTTCAGTAGCAGACAGGTTGGCGGGACTCATTCTCCTCACTGGTACCCACATATAGGGCTCAACCAACTTTATCATGAGCAGCAGTCTTGCATGCACAAGAGCTTGAATTTTATTCTGACGACAACAGGTACTCCACTGAAAGATTTTAAGCAGGAAAGTATAGGGCATTCAAAGTTGCAATTTAGAAAAATTAAGACTCTAAATCTTAATAACTAGACCCAAAAAGTTTATCTAGAAGTACAAATGTCAGAAGCATCTAACAATGGAATTGTTCTTAATGGAAAAATCAAACTCTAAAATATTTTAAAGAGGTTTATCCTGAACCAACATGAGTGACCCTGACCCAAGGAAACAGTCTCCAGAGGTCCTAAGAAAGTGTGCCCAAGATGGTCGGGTTACAGTTTGGTTTTTATACACTTCAGAGACAGGAACTGCAGACAAAATCATAAATACATGGGAGAACAGCCAGGTGCAGTGGCTCATGCCTGTAATGCCCACACTACGGGAAGCCAAGGTGGGAGGAGTACCTGAGGCCAGGAGTTCAAGATGAATCTATGCAATATAGCGAGATCCTGTATATACAAAAACAAACTTTTCCAATTAGCCAGCTGTGGTGGCATACATCTATAATCCTAGCTACCTGGGAGGCTGAGGTTGCAATGAACTACAATCACACCACTGCACTTCAACCTGGGCAAGAGACCTCGTCTCTTAAAAAACAAAAAATTTTTAAAAATAATACATGGGAAGTATGTATATATTGGTTTGGCCTGAAAAGGTGGGACATCTAGAAGTAGGAGCTTGTAAGTCTTTAGTTGGCAATGGGTTGAAAGAATTAACCTTTGTCTAAAAACCTGGAGTCAGTAGAAAGGAATGCTAAAGATAAAGGGGGTCTATTATCTGTCATATGATGCCATGCTGGAGTCAGGTTAGAAAGTAAGCCACAATATATTTGTGTCAAGACGACTTGTTTAGCAAGATTGATGGGCTGCAGGCATGACTTAATCCTTGCTTTCCATGGTCTTAGGTCTTGTTTATAATTTGATATCTTATTGTCAGAGCCAATTTAGTCTTAGGATCTCTATTTTAACATTAATGCTGTCCAGGTGTGTCTGAACTGCCAAAGGGAGGGCGTATAATGAGGCATGTCTGACCCCTCATCCAGTCAAAGCCAGAAACTCAGTTTTTGTTTCTCTGGGGTTCCCTTGGCCAAGAGGGGAGTCTGCTTAGTCAGTTGAGCAGCTTAGGATTTTTAGTTTAGATTCTAAAAGAATCATTTTATTATGCTTAAAAGAAAAAAGAACTGGATAACTATAATGAGTGATGGCAGTGTAATTCCGACAGACTGAGAACATTTGACTACTGATGCCACAGCAGCCCGAGTTGTGTAATCTAGGCAGGGTGATGTGCATCCTAAAGAGATTAAAAATACTAGAAGCTATTTAACATGAAAAATATCTCAAATTTCATGGTACACAAGGTTATTTACTACAGAGAAGGAAATATTCCAGAGAAACACTGAAACAGGAAAGTAAAAAGCACAGGGAAAATAGATAACGTTGAAGGATCTTTAAAGCACTGTGGCATCTTCCTGGAATTTGTGTTTCTATCAACATGTTACAGGTCCTGATAAGTGAGGTTATCATACTGCTATCTTCAAATCAAAAAATTTTCTGGAAAAATGAAAACTCATGTTATTGAATGGTGTTTGCCATTTAAATAAAATTGCATTGCAAATCATGCTTCTTATTGTAAAACAGTATGAGTAAAGCACACTTAATGTGTTTATATCACTGAGCATGTAAGATTTCATGTACTTTTTTTCAGGAAAATATGATCTCAAAAAATGACAGCTACTTCATTCAGTTATTTACATGATACATTTATATTAAATAAAAAGGTTAGTTCGGTCTCTTTTTAATCTCATTTGTTTCTTAACATGCATAGTGCCCTAGTATCGTTTTTCAAACAATGTGTTCTTTTGAATATAGATATTTAAGCCGTGGAAATATTGTTAATCTGGAACAAGTCGGGTCCTAGAGAAATCAGGATATAGATCAATGTAAGCATTTTTACTATAGAATCAATAAATCTGAGAAAATCCTCCAAATACAAAATGCAGTTCCTAATGACATTCTTTCCATGTATTACAATAGTGATCAAATTATTAATTCATTCTGTGGAGCTGCAAGGTTCTGCAGCACCACTTCAAGGCTTCTATACAAACACTTAACTTCTTCCAATATATTTGAGATCTATAATAAAGCACAATGGTCATAATTAGATGGATACGACTCCAAATTTTTAGAAGTCCTGCAAAGCACTACCCTGTGTAGTCAGATTAACTTATGCTTGTGTAGACCCTGAAATAAAGCATCTCTTGTTATTACTGTACAAACATATGACTTGCAGTATTCATGTCATAACTACAAAGGCTCGCCACTCATCATTTTCTGAATTTAGGACTGTTGTTGAAGTTTTGTGTTCACTCACAGAACTTACCAAACACCATTCTGCAACACATGTGCCAAGTTTATACACCAGAAAGGGCCTAGGTGCATCTGACTGAAATGTGCTTTCAGCATGCCCCATTACATTTAGTCCTGCAACAACAAATAAGAACACAATATCCATGTATTCTGAGATCATAACATAGTTTTGATGTTTGTTGCAAATTTGAGGGTCTTTTCTATTTATTAATAAGAGCAGCTGTTATATTTTTATTCAGCTCAGAAATAAACTTTCTACCATTCCTCTTTTAAGCTTCTATACCAATACAAGCAAAGCATATCTTGGAATTGTAAGAGAAACTGGTTTTAAAAGCTAGTAACTGCTAATAACTACTTAAATCAATCAAAATTTTCTCATACAATTGAAATATAGGAAAAATTGGATCCTCAGCTGGCTATAGAGCTTCAGTTTTGTAAGATAAAAGTAGTTCTGGAGATTGATTGCACAATAATGTGAATGTACTTAACACTACTGCACTGTACGCTTACAAATGATAAAGATGGAAAATTAAGATGTGTATTTTACCACAATTTTAAAAACATTTTTTAAATTGGATATGTAGAGAGTTTTGGTTTTTTGTTTTTTTTTCACTTTTTACTTTGTGTTCTTTAATCCTGAAGACATTAAATTCTATAGTTTTTCCTTGTATATAGTTTTCACAGAGCCATTCCTTTTATTTGTTTGATCTAAATTTATGAAAATCAACATGCACTTTCAGTTTTTCTAGTTTAATGTGTTTAGCAACTATGATTTGGTGTCTACACATCTTCAACATTATAATCTCTTCATAAATGGTATCTTTAAAGTCTATAATGTTCCCATAATAATGTTTCATGCTTTCAACTAGATGTCTCAACTGATCTGGTAACAATACTGCCATTCTGTTTTCTTTCTGTGTTTATTTGTATGTTATCTTTTTACCCATCTCTATTTTCATCTTCCCTTTAACAATTTGATTGAAGTGCTACTTGAGATTAGCTGTATTTTTAAGGCACTTTCTATTCTTATCTTCTATAACAGAATTCAGTCCATTCAAATTTTTTAATTAAATTTTCATTATGAGGTAATTGTAGATTCACGTGTCATTTTAAATAGTACAAAGATATCTCTCTCACCCTTAACTAAGTTTCCCCACAATGACAACATCTTGAACAGCTAGTGCAATGCCACATACAGGATATTGACATCAAGACAGTAAAGATACAGAGTATTTCCTTCACAACAAGCATCCCTCCTGGTGCCCTTTTGTTAGCCACACCTTCCCCCCCTCATCTGCTCTTTAACCACCGAAAAACACTAATGCATTTCTGGAATTTTGTCATTTCGCAGATTTTATATAAATGGAATCATTCACTATGTAACCTTTTGGAATATGCTTTGTATCTCTCAAGGTGGAGATTCATCCACTTACGTGTATCAATACTTTGTTCCTTTTTACTGGGAGAAGTAATGTTGATATAGTATACCATGGTTTGCTTAATCATTCATCCATTGAAGAACATCTAGGTTGTTTCCAGCTTGGGAGTATTACAAATAAATCCTCTATGATCGTTTGTGTACAGGTTTTTATATGGTTACATTTTCATCTTTCTGGGATAAACATCCAGGAGCACAACTGCCGAGTTATATGGTATGTCGCATGTTTCGTTTTATAGGAAACTACCAAACTGTTTTCTAGAGTAGCTGTACCACTTTACACTCCCACCAGCAAGGTACAAGTGATGGTTCTCCGCATCCTCACCAGCATTTGATGTCACTTTAAGCCATTTAGCAGTGGTTTCTCACTATAGTTTAATTTCCATCTCCCTAATGACTAGTGATGTTGAACACCCTTATTTGTGGTTTATTTGCCACTTTAATGTCCTCTTCAGTGTGATGTCTGTTGATGTCTTCTGCCCATTTTCTAACTGGATTATTTTTTAACTACTGAATTTTGAGATTTCTTTACATACTGTAGGTACTAGTCTTTTGGCAGATATATTGGTTGTAAATATTTTCTACCATTCTGTAGCTTGTCTTTTCTTTCTCTTAATATGGTCTTTCATGGAGAAAAAGTTTTTAAATTTAACAGATTCCAATCCACTTTTTCTTTTATGGATTATGCTTTTGGTACCAAGACTAAGAACTCATTACCTAGTCCTGGATCCTGAAGACCTTCTATTCTTCCCTAGAAGTTTTATAATTTTAACATTTATGTCCATGTTCTATTTTGATTTTGTATAAAGTGTATGTCAAAGTTGTTTTGCCTATGGACATCCAATTGCTCCAGCACTATTTGTTAAAAAGGCCATTCCGTCACGGAATTGCTTTTGCACCTTTGTCAAGAATTAGTCATATTTGTGTAAATGTATTTTTTGGTCCTCTATTCCACTGCATTGATCTATGTGTCTTGATTACTATAACTAAAAGGAAGGCCTTAGTATCAGTGGAGTGATTCTAACTACTTTATTCTTTTTCAGATTGTTTTAGCTATTCTACGGTCTATGTCTTTACACACCAGTTTTTGAATAACCTTGTCTATGTCTATCAAAGCACTTTGCTGGGATTTTCATAGAACTGAGTAAAAGCTGTATCTACTGAATCTTTCAATATGTGAACATGGTATGCAGCAACATTTACTTAAGTCCCCTGATTTGTTTCATCAGAATTTTGTAATTTTCAGCACAAAGATCCCATACATGTTGAAGTTTATACCTGTTTCATGTTTTTTGTGGAACACTTATAAACAGTATTGTTTTTAATTTCCATATATATTCGTTAAGATATAGAAATGTGATTTTTGGGTGTTTATCTTGTATGCAGCAACCATGTTGAGTTCACTTATTAGTTCAGAGTTTTTTCTAGATTCTTTAGTATTTTTTATATGAACAATTACATTATCTGTAAATAGGGAAAGTCTTGTTCCTTTTTTACCTGTATGTGCTTTACTTCTTTTTCTTGCTGTATTGCAGCAGCTAGAACTCCCAGTACTATTTTGGACAGCAAAGGTAAGAGTACACATCCTGGCCTTGTTCTGAAGCTGAAGAGGAAAAACAGTCCACCTTATTGAGTATGGTCTTAGCTAGAGGTGGATTTTGGTAATGCTCTCAAAGTTCTTCATTTCTAGTTTCCTGAAGTTTTTATTCAAGAATGAATGTTGACTTTTGTCAAATGCTTTTTTGTGATCAACCGATATTAAACTTCTTTAGTCAGAAATACATTGATTTTCAAATGTTAAACCAGCCTTACATGCCTGAAATAAATCTCACTTGGTTAAGTTTTTTTTATATATTACTGGATTTGATTTGCTAATATTTTGTTGAGGATCATAGCTTTTAAGTTCATGAGACATACTGCACTGCAAAGGTTTTTATTTTTTGCTGTCTTTGATTTTGCAGTCAGGGTAATATTAGACTTCTAAAATGAATTCATAAGTCTTTCCTCCTATTTTCTGGAAGAGGGTGAATAAAATTGGTGTTAATTCTTTAAATGTTGGTAAATTCTCCAGTGAAAGCATCTGGACCCAGAGGTTTACTTTTCAGGAGCATTTAAAGAAAGAATTCAATTTCTTCATTAGCTATAACATTATAGGCATATCTTGTTTTATTGTGCTTTGCAAATACTTTGCTTTTAATAAATTGAAGATTTGTGGCAACATTGTTGAGCAAGTCTATAGGTGTCATTTTTAGCCATAATTACGGTACATATATTTTTTTTTTTTTTTACAATATGCACAATACTACTACACACTTAATAAGCCTACAGTGTAAACAATTTTATATGCACTAAAAAACCAAAAACTGTGTGTGACTCAATTTATTGTGGTCTGAATCCACAGTATCTCTGAGGTATGCCTGCATTCAAGGTTGTCTATTTCATCTTGGTCGAGTTTTGGTAGGTTTTAGTATATAGTTTTTGTTTTTTTCGTTTTAGGGAAAACTAAAACTAAAAACTACGGTCAAGATATTCACTTTAAGTAGTCAAGTTTATGTGTGCAAAGTTGTTTGTAGCATTATCTTATTAAATATTCTTTTAACGGCTGCTGCATCTGTAGTGATATCCTCTATTTCATTCCTGATCATTGCGACTTAGGTCTTTTTTATCTTCGACAGTCTTGCTAGAAGTTTATCAATCTTACTGATCTTTTCAAAGAAATAGCTTTTTATGATTTTTTTTCTTTCCTAGTTTCAATTTCATTGACTTCTGCTCTTTACATTTCCTTCTGTTTGCTTTGGGTTTATATTGTTCTTTTTCTTGTTTCCTGAGGTAGCTTAGATTGATTTAAGACCTTTCTTCTTTTCAAATATAATCACTTAGTGCTATAAATTCCCCTCTCAGCACTACTTTAAGCTACATCCCACATATTTGGTATATTGTATTTTCATTCGTTTTCATATGTTTAAAGTTTTCCTTTGAGATTATGTATAAATGTGTTTAAGGGTTTGGAGATTTTTCTGTTGTCATTTTTAGTCTGATTCCATTATTGTCACTGATCATATTCTGTAGGATTTCAATCCTTTTAAAATTTTTTAGTCCTTTCCATGGGCCTTTGAAAAAATAGTATATTCTGTTATTTTGAGGTAGAGTATTATAAGTATGTCAATTAGATTTCGTTAGTTGACTGTTAGGTTCTTCTATAGTCTTGCTGATTTCCTGTATAGTAATTATAACAATTGCTAAGAGTGGGGTGTTAAGAATTGCAACTTTATCTTATTTAAATTTCTGTATATATAATTTATTAAATTTATCTATTTCTCCTTTTCGCTCTATCACAGTTTTGCTTCATGTATTCTGAGGTTCTGTTAGGTATGTACACATTTAGGATCATTATGTCTTCCTAATGGAGTGATCCTTTTATCATTATGTAATATGTCTTTCACAGTTTTCTTTGCTTTGAAATTTGCCTTTTCTGGTATAAATATGGTCACTCCTGTTTTTTCAAATGGATGTTCGTATAGCCTAAATTTTCAACCTGTGTCACTGTATTAAAATGACTTTCTTCAAAACAGCATGATTTTGAATGTTTTCTTTATGCCAATCCCTCCTTTCAATTGGTGTATTCAGACCACCTACATTTATCACAATCATTAATATGATAGGCCTAAACCTGCCATTTAGTTGTTTCTCTTCATCTTCCCGTGGGTTATGTGAACTTTTTATATTAATAAATCCATCTGTGGAAAAACAAGCACCACATGTACTCACCATCAAATTGGTATTAACTGATCAACACTTAAGTGCACATATAGTAATAACATTCATCGGGTGTCAGGCAGATGGGAGGGGGAGGAGGAGATGGGTATTTCACACCTAATGGGTGCGGTGAGGACCGTCTGGGTGATGGACACACTTGAAACTCTGACTCAGGTGGGACAAAGGCAATATACATAACCTAAACATTTGTACCCCCGTAATATGCTGAAATAAAATTTTTAAATAAAAAATAAATCCATCTGTATTCATTCATAGTGTCAGTACATCACTTTGTATAGCTGTCTTAGTGGCAGCTCTAAGGATTACAACATGCATATATAACTTGGCACACTCTACTGTTACCAATGTTTTTATCAGCAGAAGTATAGAAAACATACCTTCCCATTTAAGTTCCTTTACCTTCCCCACTTTAATTATCTTAAATATTTCCTCTGCAGACACGGAGCACACCACATTGTTATAATTTTTCCTTCAATCAAATATGATTTAAGAAACTCATGAGGATAGTTTACTATATTTACCTCTATATTTATCCATTCTACCATTCCTTTCTGAAACTGAAAGCCTTCTGTTATCATTTCCTTTCTGTTTAAAAAACTACTTTTACCTAAAATCTTTAAGAGCATATTTGCTAACAATAAATTCTCTCACATTCCTTCAAGAAGATTTTCCTTTCCCCCTCACTCCTGAAAGATTTTTGTTGCAGAAAGAGTATGTAGTTAGTGGTTCTTTTCTTTCACTACTTGAAAAATGTTGTGCTACTTCCTTCTGGCCGCCATCACTCCAGATGAGAAGTTCCTCTCATTTGGATTTGCTTCCCCCATAAGTAACACATTGTTTAATTCCAGCTATTCTTAAAATTCCTTTATCTTTTGCTTGTAGAAGCTTAATCATGACGTGTCTTGACATGGATTTCTTTGACTTTGTCCTGTTTGGGATTCACTCAGCTTCTTCAATCCACAGCTTTATGTCTTTCACAAGTCTGGGAAGTTATCAGATTGTTTCTTCAGATACTTTTTTGGTCTCACTCTATCCTTTCCTTCTGAAATTACAATGACACAAATGTCATCTCTTTTCTTATCATCCCAGAGGTCTGCAAGACTCAATTTGTTTTTTCACTCTGTTTTCTCTGTTGTTCACACTAAGTTCTAATCATTTGTTTTCAAGTTCACAGATGCTGTCCTCTGTCATTTCCCTCTTATTTAGCCCATTCGGCAATTTTTTCACTTTGTTGTTTTTCAGTTCTACAATTCTCTTTTGGTTTTTTTGTTTTTTAAAAATTCTATTTCTTGGCTGAGATTTTCTAATTTTTTGTTTTGAGAATTTGTAATATCTTGTTAAAACATTTTTATCACAGCAGCCTTCAAATCCTTGTCAGATAAGTCTGTGTTAGGATCTGTTGATTGGCCTTTCTCACGCACACACGATTTTCCTGGTTCTTGGGTACAAGTGATTGTGTAAGTGTATCCTACACATTTTTGGTATTAAGAACCCTTGAATTCTATTTTAATCTTCTTTAGCAGGCAGTTCCCCTTCTTAAAGGCACAATACCAGGGATGAGTGGGTATGCATGTTCAGCTACCTGCTAGGCTCGCCCTCCCTCACCACCTTGACAGAAGTGAGGTACTAACTCATACCACCTCGTTGCAGATGGGATAGAAGTTCAGTTCACTGACATCTTCCCAGCCAAATGACTCCAATTCACCATTTCTGTTGCCTCTGTTTAAAATCAGCTCTCCCCTGGGCTAAGCTAGCACCAGAGAGGGGGAACCTAGGGGCTAAGTCACACCATTTTGTTGCTGCATAACAGGAGTGGAAATTCAGCACCTCAATGGGCCCTATTTACATCAGAGAGGGTGCAGAGGGAGTAGAGTGCCAACTAGCCCTCCCTCATTGTACCTTTTTGATGCCAGTGGATGTGGAGGTTCCCCTCCCCACTAGGAGACATAGGCACGGGAGTGGTCAAGTGTAGTGGTAAGTTGCCCCTGCTTACACCACACTGGGGCTGGAAACTCCACTCCAAGCCGGATCTTGCTGACACTACCCTGGCAGAGAAGTTGGAGCATCACCTGTTTCTCCTCCTGGGCAAAGGGTAGAAGATCAGCTCCCCGCTCAGCCCTGTCAATACCTGGTAGGGAAAGTGAAGTACCTGCTTCTGCCAGCCAGGAAATGAAAGATTAGCTCCCTGCTCAGGCACGCCTCCAACCTCTGGGTGGGGAACCAGAGAATGCTGCCTGCTTTTGAACCCTGGGAGGGGAGAGGGTCAGTTCCTTTGGGTGTTTAGCTGGATCAGGGTAAGTTCTGACAAGTTTGTTAGGCCACCCTTTCCCTATCCTTTGGCTATAGGGAACAAAAAATTGTCTGTGTCTACTAGTGGTTCAAGGTTGGCGGCTTCTACAGCACCCTGTACTGGACATTTGGGAGATAAGGAAACCCAGGGGACTCACTCCCTTCTCATTTCTCAAGTCCCTAGAACTCTAGACTGTCCACAGTCTTCTTTCCATCTTTCAGCATCTTCCTTTGCTTCCTTGTTATACTAAGTCTAGGGGGATTTTGAGCTGTAAGAAGGTAGAGCTTGAGAATGGGACAGCGTCCGTCATCTTGGTCAAACAGGAAGTCTCTGGCCCATTTCCATTTCTTCATCTTACTTCATTATTCTGTACTGTTTCCACTTTTCCTAATTCCTACTGGTTTGATCAGGGTGCTATTCATTCCATTTTTTCTTATGAATTTGAAAGTTCAATACTTGTCTTATTCCTTAACACTTACTACCGCAGGGAAAGTCACATATTTCACTACTCTTTCTAACCAACTGCTCCCTCCACAGAGATATTTTATTTTTCAGTCTTCCAAGACAAGATCTGTAATAATTTCACTGCCCCTCCTTCCATTTGGCAAATATTTGAGCACCTACTATGTTCCAAAGAAAAGATAAAACAGGAAGCAAAATAAAGTTCCTGCCCTCATGAAGTTTATATTCTTGTGGGGAACAGGGGGGAAAAAAAGATATGTACCATTATGTATCTATCCCACTAAGTTGAGAAAGCAGTTGCTTTAAATAGGTAATAATTAGGAGGCAGTGTGGAAGCCACTTAGTGAGCCAGATAGGTAATAGTGGGAGGTCAAGTCAGAAAGACAGCCAGGACCACACACATAGAACACTACAGGCCCATAGTGAGGATTTTAAATTGTATCTGAAGTTCAACAGGATTTATATTCTAAGTGAGCAGTGGAAAGACATGACTGAATTTATGTCACTCTGGCTGTTGGGTACAAAAGTTAAAAGTGGGGCCACCATCTATAAAGCTTGTTAGTGGTGGTGGTGGCCTACAATGACAGCACGCACCCTCAAGAAATCATAAAGACATTTAATTTCCTGTAATAAATCCCATTCTGCTTAAAGAATTAGATTCTGTTCTCTACAACCAAACCCTGACCAGTACAATCTGCAAAGTTGTTCCAATTTATCCAATAGTGCTGAGCAACGTGGGTACAAAAGCAGGTAAGTTTATGCTGGGTTGCAGGTATGCACGACAGGACAAATTCGACAAAACGCTTCAGGGTCTTGATGTACAAGTTAGAAATGACCCTGGAATCCAGGGTGAGTATGGAAGGAAATAAAGCTGCTGCTAACACACAAGAAGTCAGAGATAATGAAAGACACAGATATGTAGGAAACCAACTAAAGGAAAGCAGAACAAAAAATAAGCATTCCATAGTTACAGTAAAGAAACTCCTTTGACCTCATTAAATGGTAACCCATAGTTATGAAATATAATGAACACCTTCTCAGAAAATGGAACGTTCCTTTCATATACCATTTATATGTATTCTCCCAAAGCCAGACATCCCTAGGATGTCTGTAAAACATTGTAGACATTCCAGAAGTTTCTGAACATAATTTTTGCCAAGAACTGGCCCTACTGACTCTGGGCATTTTGGCCTTCTTTAGTAATCAAGCACCATCAAAGCAACAGAACCCCAGGAAGCAGTTCCCAATTTCTTATGAGATCTGAACTCATTCACAGCACACCTGTGAGGATGCCAAATACACTGCCAGAAGTAGCACCTTCTTACTTTCTTAGCACTGCCCTTATAAAGGGTTACAATATATTGAGAGAGAAAAATATAAGAGCCCTTTTCTGGACAATGAAACCCATTCCCCAGACTCAACTTAGCCTTCAATTCTAATCAGTGGTAATGCCGAAGTGGTTGGCTGAATAACTGTTTAACTTAAAATGTTAATATTATTTGGGCACCTTCAGTATAGTGAGAATCACAAAAAACTTGACAGATTTACCAAAAGTACTTCCTGTATGTACCTATTCCTGAGGGGGGTGGGGAAGTTATTTGGAAATAGGAACACCTTACTGGCTTAATGTCAGAACCTTTAAAAGTATCATAGTCCCCTACAGCATATTATGACATTCCTAGAAACTAATCCAGCTTCTACTAACTTCAATTGGATTATGAAATGCAGAGCCTTTCTAGGACCTAGGAATATAATTCTAAAATAAACGGCAGGCAATTTACATTTATTATAAATAGCAAAAGGATTTGTTTTTCCCAATAGATAACAGAGTCCATTATCATGCTTTTATAATTACTTCACTTTAGAAGAGGTATTACTTATTAGAAATGTGAAGGTGGGCAATTTTTAAGTTCTTGAATCCTGTTGAACCATATCCCTCTTCAGCCACAAAACAAGAATTTATATCAAGATATAATGCCAGAATGACAGGAATAATGTGAGAACAATTTACAGCACTGACATTAAAGGATGGAACCCTGCTAGGATTAATTTGTACAACTGTAGTCACACTTATCAGTAAGCCAGGCCCTGTACGTTAATTATCCAGAAAAAAAACAAGGAGACTTAAAGCTACAATTTGATAATAAATCTTTAAAGTTTTCTGTGGATGACCAAAAAATAAACCAGTTTAAATCTCCAAAAATCTCAGTTATCGACTAGTGTCATTCAAAATTTTTAGACATATTAACTTTTAATAGTTTGAATAAAGTGTTAACTTGCAATAAGTTAATCACCATCATCTAGGCATAGAGGCGTAATGCTGATCAAAATAAGGAATGAGAAAGCTATATTCTTAAACTGCAAAAGTAGATGAATTGATTATAAAAGCTAGATTAGTTTTCCTCAATAACTGTAAACGTACTTCCAAGGAACATGTCTAAAAGCCAACTCACTAGTACTGCATTAGAATAAGCTGCACTTGAGATCATCTTCAAGGAATAAATGGTTGGGATAAAAAAAGACACATTGTGCCCAATCTTATATCCAAAGGAAAGATGTTTCACCAAGTAAATTCATCCTTCAAAGATTTATGTTCACCAAAGACATGATGCCAAAAGCACAAGCAAAAGAACAAACTGGACGTCAAAATTGAACACATCTACCCTTCAAAGAACACCAAGAAAGTAAAAAGACAACCCACAGAATGGGAGAAAACATTTGGAAATCATACCTGATGACGCACTTGTATCAAGAATATATAAAGAACCATTACAACTCAATAAAAAGACCAATAACTAATGTAAACATGAACGAAGGATCTGAATACATGTTTCTTCAAAGACAATGTGGAAATGGCCAATAAGCACATGAAGAGATGCTCAACAATATTAGCTATCAAGGAAATGTAAGTCAAAACCCCATGATACCACTTCATACTTACTAGGATGGTGTATTGGGGTCTGCTTTCTGTTGCTATCACAGAATACCACAGACTGGGTAAATCATAAAGAAAAATTTATTTAGTTCATGGCTCTGGGGGCTGGGAATTCCAAGAGCATGGTGCTGGCATCTGATGAGGGCCTCCCTGCTACATCATGACATGGCAGAAGGCATCACATGGCAAGACAGAGCAAATGTGTGTATATCAGCTCAGGTCTCTCTCTCTCTCTCCCCTTACAAAGGGACCAGTCCCATCATGGGGGCCTCACTCTATGACCTTATACCTAAATCTAATTATCTCCCAAAGGCCCCACCTCTAATCAACATAAGGAATTGGGGATTAAGTTTCTAACATATGAAACTGGGGGGACACATCCAAACCATAGCAGATGGCTACTTCAAAAAAAAGAAGAAGAAGTGTTGACAAGGACATGAAGAAATTAGAACCCTCATACACTGTTGAGGGGAATGTAAAATGACACAGCCACTTAAGAAACAGTCTAGTGGTTCCTCAAATGCTTAAACAATTACTGTAATATGACCCAACAATTCCACTCCTAGGTACATACCCAAGAGAAATGAAAACCTATGTCCACAGAAAACTTAAGTGTCGGCATTACTCACAACCACCAAAAAAAACCCCCAAATATTTTTTTATCAACTGATAATAAAATGTGGCATGTCCACACAATGTAATACTAATCAGCCATAAAAAGGAATGAAGTAAAGTCACCCAACTCAGTATCTGTGGGGGATTGGCTCCAGGACCTCCTGTGGATAACAAAATCCATGGATGCTCAAGTTCCTCATATAAAATGGCATAGTACTTGCATATAACCAAAGCACATCTTCCTGTATACTTTATTTTTTAAAGATGGAGTCTCACTCTATTATACAGACTGGAATGCAGTGGCATGATTATGGCTGACTGCAGCCCTTAACTCTTGGACTCAAGAGATCCTTCTGCCTCAGCCTCCTGAGTAGCTGGGGGAACTATAGGTACACACCACCATGCCCAGCCTCTCCCATATACTTTACATCATCTCTAGTTTACTTATAATATCTAATTCAATGTAAAAACTCATTTTTTAAATTTTTTTGTAGAAATAGAGTCTTGCTATGTTGCCCAGGGTGGTCTCGAACTCCTGGCCTCAAGCAGTCCTCTTGCCTCAGCCTCCTGAAGTGCTGGCATTACAGGCATGAGCCACTTCTCCCATATACTTAAGTCATCTCTAGGTTATTTATAATATCTAGTACAATGTAAATGCTATGTAGAGTTGTTATACTGTATTTAGGGAATAATGACAAGAAAAAAATCTGCACATGTTCAGTACAGACACAATTTCTTTTAATATTTTTGATTCACAGTTGGTTGAATCCAGATACAGAGGGCCTACTATATTGATACACACTACAACACAGATAACATGAAAACTAGAAAGTAGAAAACATTATGCTAAGTGAAAGAAGGGAGTCAAAAAGAACATGGTGTAAGATTCCATTTATATGACATGTCCAGAACAGGCAAATCTATAAAGACAAAAAGTAGATCTGCGGTTACCTTAGGTTAGGGGTTGAGGGATATGGAGTGATTATAGCTAAAGAGTGAAGTTTCTTTCAGGGGAGATGAAAATGTTCTGAAATTGATTACCAAACATTGTACAACTCTGAATATCCTAAAAAACCATTGAACTGTACACTCTGAATAGTTGAATTGTATGGTATGTGAATGCTATCTCAAAGCTTTTCTTCAAGTATATAAACATGGGAATGGTTAATGGGGAACAAAACTATGGTTAGAATAAGATCTAGTATTTGACAGCACAATAGGGTGACTATAGTTAATAATTTACTGTATATTTTAAAATAACTGGAAGAATTGAAATGTTCCTAACACAAAGAAATGATAAATGCTTGAGGTGGATACCCAAATTACTCTGATTTGATATATGCCTGATCAAAACATCAAATGTACCCCATTAATATAACTATTATGTACCCATAATTTAAAGTTTAAAAAAAAATGTTAAACATATATAAATGAGGAGCTTGCTTCCTCCCAAGGAGATCAA
>NW_012137969.1:5484106-5484745 GCF_000956105.1 Propithecus coquereli
GTTAAGATGCTATAAAGATTAGGAGGTTACATATAAAAGGTTAAGATTACTATAACATATGTAATTAGAAAAAATAGGCTATTAATGCTCAGATCATGAATCCTTGTGGACTAGATGTTTAAGATATAGTCTGTGACTTTAAGATCTGAAATCTCTACATTGGAGTATCACATCAGAATCTGTGTTTCAAGCATTACCAAAAACATGGGTGGGTAAAGAACATTAAAGAGAAGCTGTCCTTCCCAGAGAGCCTAGGACTCTTTTTGGTAACAGTGATGATAAGTACAGTTCCAGAAACACGTAACTAATATTCATTCCAGTAGCAGAATCTAACATTTTATATGTGACTTGAATAGCTTCCTAAAGCTTGTCCCTCTGTTAAAGAGAAGTTGAACTTGGAAAGCTTTATTAAAAAACAAAAATTAAGCATAGAAAAAGGACTTTCTTCCAAATGTTTGACCAAAAGAACTTTCAAATACATAGATTCTGAAATTGTCCTTAACTTTTTTCTGGGCACAGGTTTAGTAAAATTACAGGAGAAAAATTAACAATATTTATAATAAAGAAAATATGAAAGCCAGCAACTACCTCAAATTGATCCCATTAGGATGACTTTCCTAAAGAATAGTTTTTCATTTT
>NW_012137969.1:5484795-5487098 GCF_000956105.1 Propithecus coquereli
ATAAATGTTCAAACCAGCATTTTCATGGTAGGAAGCTACCTTTTGGATTTTCTTACAAAAATACAACTACATATACAAAGATATTCACTGTTGATCATTTCTACTAATTAAAAAAAAAACTAGAGGCCCATGAGTTGAAAAACTAGTTGTGAAAGTTATGGTATGCATGGAATACTAGACAGTCACTAAAAAGTACATTTATGTAGGCAGTTCTAGAAAGATTCCTAAGGCACATAAATAAAAACGCAAAAGACAAAATAGAGAGCATATGATCCTATCTTGAGTAATTTAAAAATATGAATACTGACATATGAGTAAAGATTTTATGGGAAAAAACATAAAACGTTTAATACTAGTTACCTTTGGGAAGAAGGATTAGGGGAAGGAGACTATTTATATAATACATTTTTCCCGTTTGATTTTTAACTAAGTTTTTATACGCATGCATAAATATATACATACATTTTTCTGATTTTTAACCAAGTTTTTTCTATATGTTTATATACACACACATTTTCAAAACCACACTGCCTTCCCTTTCTGTATGAAGTTTGGGTCTTGCCGTACAAATACAAGCAACATAGACCACTTGAATTAAGATGTTAGCATGATCTAAAATGAAATCATCATCATTTATCAGCAATTCCAATATATATGCCTAAAAACAAATTCACAGCTCATAAATGTAGACCTTAAAATAGGCTTCATTCTGTTTTATGATACATTACTTCACTTCAAATAATTCATAACGACACTATAATATACTAATCAGATTGGATAAAGTGAAAATATTTTTAAAATATCATTTTATCATTTTGCCTCTGGAAGACATCTTTGTTCAACAGTTACAACATTTCAACTACATATTTCCACATTATTCTTCCCAATTATTTTCAGAAGGAAAGTTAAACATGCACAGAATAAGAATACCTTACTAGTAACATGTTTCCTTTAGGCAGTCCTATTCTTAATATGCTCTACATAGTAATCTAATTTTCATGGCCTCCAAAGGGACAAACAGGAAAAGCATTATCATTCTCTTGCATAGTGATCAGTTATCAAAATACACCGCATATCATTCAATATATGAAAAAAATACAACTATAGGGATAAACACCCTTTGTGCCAGAAGTGCTCAGAATTCAGACTTCTTGGGGTTTCAGAAGGGTAATTATAGCATTACATAACACTCCCTAAGGTAAGGAAATGCACACCATAATCAAACATTGCTATTTCTGCAAAGAAATGTATGAATATTCACATAAAGTGGGAAAAAGACATCTGTTCAGGTCAAGTTTTTCCTCTAAATGAGTTACGAACCACATTTTGCTGTCATAATTTTATTTTGAAACTACAGACATGGGATTCTGGCCCTATACTAGGCAGCTTTCAAATGGAAAATCATTTTTCTCTACTGAAAAATACTTTCTTATGTGGCATAATCACTTTAAATCTCAATGCTAAATCCTTGGAGAGATGAGTGTATGGAGTAAAACCTGACAAAGATCATCTCAAGGTTTCCTGGACATCCAAAAGCAGCACTTTCGTCACATCATTAGTCACTTGCTTTCATCAGCCATATATAAATAAAGTCAATAGAAGCTAAGTCTGAGGAGCCAGAGGGGAGATAAAATTTACTGCTATTTAATTAGCAGCTTCTTTCTTGTTATCCCTGAAATCTTCCACATGACTCATCTGCAGATAGCTGTTTCCATTCAACCCCCTTTTCCCTCAGTTTTGCCTTCTCTACACCAAAAAGCCTCACACCTAGCTCCTTCAACCACTCTGTATGACACTGTTCTCTCATTTCACCATGCTGGCCACTCTCTTATGGATATGCTCCTTTGTCAATGTTCTTAAGATGCCACACCCTGGACTAAATGCAACAGATGCTATCTGACCAGCACATAGTCTGGTTACTTTTTTGGAACTGAACATTATCTTTACATCTAACAGTTGAGGATTACTAAATCTAAGTACTAAATCATACTTTTACAATTGGTATAAACCCAGTGCAAGAAAAAAAATCACTTACCTCACTATTAAATTAAAATTTATAACCACTTTGTACCTAATAAGTATATAAAAAGATACTCAGTCTCAGTAATAAACGAAGAGATGTAAATAAAAATGAAATATCACAGATTAAATGATACTATGTCTGGAACCTGCTTCACGAAATGAAGAGAAATGTGTGGGATGTAGATGAAACAAGATTAGCCATTAGTTGGAATTGCTGCAGCTGGGTAATGGTAAATATATATTCTACCATTGCACATATTTACATTTTTAATGATAAAAAG
>NW_012137969.1:5489286-5510694 GCF_000956105.1 Propithecus coquereli
CTCATATTAAAAAAGTAGTGAAAAAAGGATTAAATAGGCTGAAAGTTCATCAAGTTAACAGACAAGCAAAATACTGCTTTCAAAGAGGCCACTGAGTAGGCAGGCTTTTGTGGTACGAGTAAATGTTCTTATGTTTTGATTTGGGCATTAATTACATGTATATGTTCCCTTTGTGCAAATTGATGAAGCAACACATTATTTGTCTTCCTTTCTGTATATTTAAACAAAAAGTTTAAGAAAGATATTCTGCTGTTTACAATCAAAACAATCTACTCAATGATTTCAAATGCTAAGATAAAAGAGGATCAGACAAATAAGAAAACTGCAAGGTGAAAAAGGAGAAATATGAATCATATTTCCCTAGAATATATACCAGATTTCATTATGGGGGCCAACAGTCCATTTACACTCATTTCTCTCAAGCTTATTTCTACATTGTGATATACATCACATGATATGATCCTTGTCACATACAAAGTGAGACCAAGAGGCTCAAATGGAAATAGGTCATATAAACGTTGCAATCAAAAGACAGGGAAAGAGACATTGTATTGGTTAAAGCAGAACCTTTACCCAATCTATCAATACATCATTAAACTATGTGCACTATGGCAGGCAGAATTCAAAAATGTTCTACCCCAAACTCTGGAACCTGTGACTAAAACCGAGATCTCACTCCTATGGTGATGTCATGTTCTGGCACATTTGACCTGAAGACAGATTATCCCAGTGGGCCTGATCTAGGCAAACAAGCCCTTAAAAGCAGAGTTTCATTCAGCTGAAAACAGCAGTCAGAAATACTGAAAGAATGAGAAGGACCTGACACATCATTGCTGGTTTGAAGATGGAGGGGCCACATAAGAAGGAATACAAGTGGCCTCTAGAAGCCCCAACTGACAGCCAACAAGAAAACTGAAACCTCAGTCCTACCACCACAGGAACTGTACTTGATTAACATAAACAAGCTTGGAAATGTATTTTTCCCTAGAATCTCCAGGTATCTTAAGACCCACTCAAACACTGACCAATGTTAACCATACATTTTCTTCCTATCTTTTACAGCAAGCTCTGGAAATAAACATAGGCAGAATGGTGATAAAGGGAAAAGAAATACATTCATTCAGTCAACACTTACTGTGTTCCTACTATATCGGGCACTGTGTCAGGTGCAGGGAATGTAACAACGAATAAAATAATCCGGTCTTTTGAAATTCAGACTGGTAACAGACTGACATAATAAACTATAATGAAAAAGGTACACAGTTAGAGCACAGAGTATGCACAGTAGTTACACACAGAGTACTAAAGAAACCAAGATAATTTTTGGTGTTGAGGGCACAAAAATTAGAAAAGACTACACGAAGGCAGTGATAACTGAGCTGAAACTCAGCAAATGAGTTGAAATTTGCCTGGCCAAAGGTGGAGTGGGGAGGAGATGTGGCAGCATTTGGGGTTAAAGGGACCTGTAAAGTAAAGGCAATGGTGTTATGGGGAAAGGGTGCACAAGCGTGGAACTGCTCGTAATCCAGTACACAGAGTGTAAAAGAAAACCAGGAAGAGATTACACTGCAGAGGAAAACAAGGCTCAGACTATAAAGATCCCCGAAAGCTATAATAAGAGCCATGATAAGCAGAGATTCGTGGTGACATTTAGGTTTTGGAAGCTATGTGGGGGATGGACTGGACCAAAAATTTGGGCAGAAAGCTTAGTTAGAATGATGAAGACAGATTTGAGAAATAGAGGAAAACCCACAGGATTTCAAAACTAACTCGAGGTGTCGAAGGGGTGGGAATGATCAAGAAGAGGCAGACTCAAGAGGAGTTTGAGGTTCGAGCTTTAGGTGATTCAGCTGATGGTGACATCAAGAGATAAAATACTGGCTGAAATAAGAACTGGTTACAGAAGAATAGGAGAAAAGACTGGAAATATGTTTAGAGAGGTCTAGAGGATGGTGGAGAGTTCTTAATGCGAGGCTCAACTTGGTAAGCTTTGTGGCCCCAAGGAAAGTTTGTTAGACTAAAGAAGTAGTTCAAAGGTATTCTTTGGAAAATGCTGTTATAATATCCCAAACAACAGGTAGCAAGCACATTCAGGTGGTAGCAATAGGAAAACAGAATGAGAGATATTTCCATGAACAATGGGGCCCAGCAATTAATTAGACAGGTGGGCAAAGCAGGGTCTGAGAAACATTACTTTAAAAAAAAAAAGTCAGGAAAAAGAGCTGGATGAAAAATGTATTCTATTATTTATGCACTTACTCCAAAAATATAAATGTAGGTCAGATGCAGCTCTAGATCATGCAGTGATGACCTTCGCTTGGAAGATACTGTATTTGAGGTTGTGATACAGTGGATCAGACCCAAAACTCAGTCAGGAGCTAGAATGAGGAGAGACAGACGAATTCATTTGTTTAGGAATGGTAACTGACAAAGACTAGATGAAATTACAAGGAAGAAAAGGCCAAAGAGGAAACCTGAGGAACATCAACACTCACGAGTTAAGGAGGAAGAGGAGAAATCAGTGCAAAACCTCACACATTAATTCACTCAAAGCTCAGCTGTACTTTAAGCACACAATATATTGAAGGTTCTGAGAAAGATACAATCTCTGGTCTCAAGGAACCTATACTACAACAGGGAAATTTATATACACATAACTAATACTAGACAGAAACTTCTGAATACTATTAATAAAGTTTCAAAAAAATGCTATAGGAGATGGGAAATAGTCTAGCTTTGGTTAATTAGGGAATATTTATGAAGGAGAATTCATCCAAGTTGACCCTGCAAAGAAGAGATGGGGCATAAGCAAAGGCAAGGAGATAACAGGTAAAAGGCAAAGACCAACAACAGTGGGTGGAATTTTACATTATTTTAGTCAATGTTTGCAACTACTCTCATTGCATAAAAGAGGAAAAGAATAATCAAAAAGTTGAGCGTAGGTAAGACAGCAGGCAGCTACCATTCAGAATGAGCCCTAAGTCTAACACTATACAGCAAGCAATTCTTACAAGAAGAATAAGAAATGATAAAATGTAATGGGAGCAGTAAACAAACAGCTCAGGTAACAATAACGGAGTTTCTTTCAAGGATGTCATATTTAAAAGATATAGGCCTTTGCTGTAGTAATCCCACTTCTAGAAATCACACAGATACACCAGCACAAGGGTGAGACTATCCACATGTAAAATTATTTAATATGGACTATTTGAAATAGCAAAAGACTAGAAACAACCAAGTAGCCAGAGGTCTGATTGAATAAACTATGGCATATCCACACAATGGTATACTATACAGAGAGACAAAGAATATCTCCCCCATGTACTAAGGAGAGATTTCCATATTAAGTTAGAAAAAAATCAAGTTATAGAAAACTGAGATGTGCTTTTATATAAGATTGGGGAAATAAAAATGTGCATATCTGCAAAAAGAACATGGGAAGAATGAATAAGAAACTTAGAATGAGAGAAAATATTTACAAATTACATCTGATAAGGATTTACTGCACAGAATATATAAAGAACTCTCATAACTCAAAGACAAACAATGCAATTAAAATGGGCAAATGACTTGGATATTTCTCTCCAAAGATATACAAATGGCCAACGATCATATGAGAAGATGTACATCATTAATCACTATGTAAATACAAGTCAAAACCATAATGAGATGTCACTTCACAACTAGGATGACTATAATTAAAAAAAAAAAAGGAAAACAAGTGTTGGCAAGGATGTGGAGAAACTGGAATTCTTGTACATTGCCAGTAGGAATGTAATGGTTCAGCCACTGTGAAAAATAGTTTGGCAGTTACTTAAATAGTTAAACACAGGATTACCACATGACCTAACAATTCCACTCCTGGGCATACCCAAAAGAATTAAAAACAAGTACTCAAATACATGTACACATGTGTTCACAGCAACACTATTCACTATAACCAAAAGGTGGAAACATAGGATGTCCATGAACAGATGGATAAACAAATTGTCGTATACACATACAGTGGAATATGATTCAGTCATAGAAAGAAATGAAGTAATGACACATACAATATGGATGAACTTTGAAAACATTATGCCAAGTCAAAGAAGCCAGACACGAAAAGTCTTGTATTATTCCATTTATATGAAATATTCAGAATAGATAAATCCATAGAAACAGAATACAGATTGATGGTTGTCAGAGGCTGGGGGAGGCAAGAATAGGGAATGACTACTTAATGAGTATGGAGTTTCCTTTGGGGGTGATGAAAATGTTCTGGAAACAGAGGTGGTAATCATACAACACTGTCAATGTATTAAATGTCCCTGAACTGTTCACTTTAAAATAACTTTGTTATGTGAATTGCACCTCAATAAAAAAAAGTTTTTAAAGCTAATAAAAATGGTTACCTGTGGAAGGAGGGGGCAAATGCGTTGGAGGAACAAGCAAAACTCCTATGTATACATTCCTACAGTTTGACCTTTGAATCCTATAAGTTCATTTACAAAGACGTCAAAAAAAATTAACCAACCCACATTCACTTTATCAAACTTAGGTTTAAGAAATAACTTTTCTTTTGTCACAACATGAAGAATGTTTCTTTAGAAAGTAACTTCAGATATGTTGTTTACAATATCTTTACCTGTTTTTAAAAAAGCAACATGGCTTGTCATTCACGTAAATGATTATTGTAAGTACTAACCAAATAAGCCCTTGAGTTCTTACAACAGTAACACATGTTTTGATACATTCTCACCTGACTCACATTCCTGGGCTGAGTTTCCAGGGCCAGGAGAAGAACAAGCCAAAGCTCACTGCTCACAGGCTGACCACCCAGGACTCTCTCATTAGTACTGTGCTCTAAGAAATCAACTCAAATTAAGACTCAGGAAAACCAAAGAGGACTTTCTAACTCACTTTTACTTTGATTTTGAGGCTTCTATCTGAGCAATCTGTCAAAAAAAAAAAAAAAAAGCTCCAAATATCATCCTGCTTCTCAATTTTTTTTTTTTTTTTTTTGAGACAGAGTCTCACTCTGTTGCCCTGGCTAGAATGAGTGCCATGGCGTTAGCCTAGCTCACAGCAACCTCAAACTCCTGGGCTCAAGTGATTCTACTGCCTCAGCCTCCCGAGTAGCTGGGACTACAGGCATGCGCCACCATGCCCGGCTAATTTTTTATATATTTTTAGTTGTCCAGATAATTTCTTCCTATTTTTTTTTAGTAGAGACGGGGTCTCGCTCTTGCTCAGGCTGGTTTCGAACTCCTGAGCTCAAACAATCTGCCCGCCTCGGCCTCCCAGAGTGCTAGGATTACAGGCGTGAGCCACCGCGCCCAGTCACTTCTGAATTTTTTTAAAGGATTTTTTAGTTTCAAAAAGATCTTTTCACATATGACAAATACACTTAATAGTTTTCATTTCAAGAGCCTTCAGTTGATAAGCCCTGAAATATCTTAATATTTTAGGACTGGAAAATATCCATAAATCCTATGTTGCATAGCAAAAGTTCAGTTTCAGAAGAAAAATACAGAAACTTCAAGAGCTTTCTGATGGCAGTCTACAGGCAACACCCAACTTTTAATCAAGCGCAAGGTTTAAATTAAGATTGCTGAGTCCTGGCTGATTTTTCTTTTTTAAGCCATACTTTTCCTGACAGTACCAATGTACTAATTTCTCTAATTCCTGAGATCTACTAAAATCATTACACCTTTGTCAAGCTTAACACTATATATAAAGTTTGGTCTCATTCTGTAAGCAGCAAAAGATATGTGACAGTATTTCTTTTTTAACAAAGACTAGTAGTTGAACAAATTCCATACATCAAGTGGGACTTATTCTGGGATGGCTAGAATTAGTATTAAATACAGCAATTGCTTAAAATATAAGATATTTGACTAAAATCTACAAGCACCATGAACTAGCACCAGAGATGAATTTAGTTTGATTTCTGATGATTAATATTTGTAAAGAAAAATTAGGCAAAATCTATCTTTAGGGTTTTCATAGAACAAGAGAAATTGTTTTTTAAAGAAACTGACATTGAAATACACGATTCTGATATTAAACAGCAATCTATAGTAACATGAGTTTTATTCCACATAATATAAAAATACTTTTACTTTACTTGTAGCTTTTGCCAGAGTTCAAAATATGTGTAATATAGAGAACTTAAGGACAAGGAATAGGAAAAAATATATATATAAGAAAGCTATAATTGCAAAGGAAGGCAAAGATGTCTGGAAATTAGAATCGGGTCTCTAGAAAACCTAACTCCTTCAGTGCATGTGGGGAGGGAGGTGAGGAGGGAGAGGAAGGGAGGCAGATGCATGTATGAAGCCAAATCATCTTAAGCTTAGTAAACCCACACATGAGAATAGAATGGGGGAAGCGGGGAATAAATCAGGAAGAACTATTTCAGAAGGCCAAAAGAATTGTGATTCTGCTACACCATATCCCTCCATCACTTCTGGGCAATTCTATTAGGCAAAGTGAAATTCATTTCCTTGCTTTCTCAGAAAGCCCTGGTACCTAGTCAAGCTGTCATCTCTAAATGTTTGAATTTTCAGAAAAATGGAAAAAAAAAAAAAGATTAAGAATGAATTAGAATTAGGCAAATGGAAGAGGAATCTGGATTTTTTAATATAAAGAAGAGTAACAAAAGTGAAATCCTTTAACAGAATATTTCAAATGTATTTTAAGTGCTGTATTTCTACTTCTTTCACAGTGGTATGGCAGAAAAGGTATTTGAGTTAGCAATAAACAGACCATGGACATGCAGGCCATCACTAGGAGAGAGAATAACAGATCCTTCCCTCACTACAAAAGCATGCAAAATAGTAGACATTCAAAAGACACCAAAGCATTAAGATTATCAAACAGTAAATAGATGTATCACATAAGTCAGGTCAAGAAGTTAGAGAGCATACTTGAGAATAAAAGAAACCTCTAAAAGATAAACCAACTTGGTTAAGGCCACATCAGCCATGGGTATAGATGGGAATCACACTGATACGAACTAATACCTAAGCTCACCAGCTCTAAGCCCCCAGATGTTCTTACAGACACTCAACCCCTTACAAAGCCCTCCGCAAATATCTCTGAGTCTACCAATACTGACTCCTCCAAGCGTGACAGCTTGGCAGACCCTTATCAAATAAGACCATCCCTCCCCTGTGAGAAAAGGTGGGAGTTCCCCACAACTGAATTGCTTATACTCTGAAGCAGAACACTAAAATAGTCCAGGGAAGCAGCTCTTCTAGTTTATACTTACCATATTTTTCTGTTTTTCACACATACATACAACCACACCCTACATATGGTTCCCTGTGAGGCCTGAGTTACCATGCCAATTTTTATTTAATGATGGGTGGTTGTATTTCCCACCCCCTCTCATGACTGGCCACCTCAGGCCATCCCAGATAGGCCCTCACTGTTGAACTGCTTCTGTGGCATCTCAGCCCCACATTTATCACTCTCTGCCAGGTGCAATCTATATCCAAATCTCAGTTCTATCCCATCTGAAATCCCAGTCACAAAAAGAATCATCCTGTCTAGTGACTGAATAAATTTGATTGCCAATATTAAATTCACTCAAGTATCACCAACAGAAATATTCCTTTTCAGTTTTTATGCTAAACCACAAGTGACAGTACCTAATGCAACAGCAAGGATATGATAGGTCAGTAAATTCATTAACAAGCCAAGAAACCTCAAAAAGTAAAAGAAATACATGACATTTGTCAGGAAGAGGGTCAGGAGGGAAGAGGGAAACAATATAAAGAATGGAATTAGATGAAAAGGACAACCAAGGTAAGTTAAAAGATCACAAAACAAGTAATAAGTAATGCCTTCTGTGTATTTTAGTTGAGAAAGGAGAAACACATTAGGGGTTCATTTGATCTGATAAATTAATGAGTACAATAATAGCTATGATTTATTAAGACTCTGTACTAAATGCTTTACGTACATTATCTCTTCTAATCCTTACAAAAACTTTGCGAGATTGACTTTGTTTTATAAATGAGCACCTGAAACAGACAAGCTACATGACTTGCCAAGGTCACACAGCTCATAAATGGCAGAGCCAGGATTTGCATTCAGCTCTAAAACTCATAACACTATCATGTTATAATGCCAATACATTATAGCAGATGGCCTTGAAGCATGTTTTCAACATGTTTTTTAACAAGATATACCCATAATATGATCTCTAAGACACAACGTTAAATGAAAAAAGGCAAGTGTGCTAGAGCCAGCCTCGAAAGTAATTAGTATGCTACCATTTGTATAAAGTCAAAGAGTTGGGGGGAAAGATATATATGGCTGTATCTGTGTAAGATAGCACTGAAAGAATACTCATGAAACTGGGAACAGTGACAGCCACAAGCAGAGGTAACTAGGGGACTGAGGATCAAAAAATCAGAGACTTTCACTACCCACTCTGGTATGAGATGAATTCAACCTACTCAGTTTTTTATAAGAAATAAGCACTACATATCACGAGAGTGGAAACACAAGCACCACATGCACTCACCATTAAATTCGTACTAATTGATCAACACGTATGTGCACATATGGAAGTAATATTCATTGGGTATTGCGCAGGTGGGAGGGGGGAAGAGGAGACGGGTAAACTCGCACCTAACAGGGAGATGTGCACTGTCCAGGGGCTGGGCACACTTGTAGCGCTGACTTGGGTGGTACAAAGACAATATATGTTAACCAAAGCATTTGTACCCACATAATATTCTGAAATAAAAAGAAATACTACATAATAAAACAATGTAACCACAAAAATTAAAATCCTGTAATGAAAGGCTACCTTAGCCTGTTTACCAAGGCTAAATAAAGATGCTTAAGAATAGAAATAACATACCTATTTTAATCAAGCATCCTTTTTAGATATTTTCATCTGTAAAGGATGCCTATCAACACTGCTCACATCCTAAACATGAACCAAAGGTGCTGTCATGCATGACAATGAAAAACCAGTTCCTGTGAACATGGGAGAAGAAACTGCAGGTAGAAAGTCTTAATAGTGATAGGGAAGCAAAACGAGGCCACTCAGATATAGTCAACGGAGAGAGAGGGGAATAAGCAGAGGAGAGCCCACACCTGGCAGGCCCCAGGGGAACACAGCTGCAGAGCAAAGCCAAGCTATAGAAATGAGGAAGGAAGATGAAGGCACAGAAGCATCTAAATCAAACAAGGTCAGGAAAAGGAATTCTCGCTCCCAATTAGTCTGGAAAGCAGAAAGCTGAAAACAAAAATCAAAGCACATGAAGACCAATTTTATTTGTTATCAAATGAATAATATACTAAGAATCAATGCTCCTTTGCTTGCCTTAAAAAAACTTCACTTTTAGATACTATAATTTTATATTTAAAATAGGATTAAGCACCCTCTCCCTATTTTAAAAGGTTTGAATATACCGATTGCTTAAACACATACATACACACACACACACACACACACACACACACTCTGGCTAGTTTAAGCAAAAAGGAATACACTGGAAAACAAATACTGTAGACTTCAGGAAAACTGAACATCCAAACCTCAGGACCAGCAAGAACCAGAATAGTTCCAGGCTGCAGTCATTTGTAGAGTTCCATAAAAAAAGAGAGTGAAGAGAGGATAGGACAGAGATGTGACCAGTGGGGCCCCTGCTATGTACCAGGGCATGCTCAGAAAATGGTACATTTTTGTGAGCCAGGTGCCACCCAATTGTTGCCTACTACACTATAGCATTCATATACAATGCTCTACTAATTCACATTATATTTAATATACAGGTCATGCGGCACTTAATGCCAGGATACATTCTAAGAAACGCATGGTTACATGATTTCATCATTGTAGGAACACCATAGAGTAAACTTACACAAACCTAGATGGTATAGCCTACTATACACCTAGGCTATACGATACAGCCTATGGATCCTATGCTACAAACCTATACAGTATGTTACCATACTGAATACTTTAGGCAATTATAATACGACTGTAAGTATTTGTGTATCTAAACAAACCTAAACATAGAAAACACAGTAAAAACGTGGTATTACAATCTTATGGGACCACTGTTGCATACGTCATCCAATGTTGACCAAAATGATATTATACAGCACATGACTGCACTTAGAGTGCAGTACAAAACTAAATTTATGTATATTTACATTTAAATTTACTGCTAATTTTCATTTACAACTATATGCTTCAAATTTTGTGCATACTGCCATAAAAAACTTGAATGTACTGAATTGATTCAATATCAGTTGTTGGGAGAATTCAACACTAGAATCAAAGATTAAACAGCACTAACCAGAAATCAATGGTACAAACATGTTTATCAATCCATCTTTCAAAGGAGTTTTTTATTCTTATAATAAGCCTGTAACTTAAGATACCGCATGGCTTTTTCAAAAAGTGAATAAAATAAGGCCTGAAATAATTTAAGTTCCCTCAAATAGAAGGAAAAAAAAATCTCAGATCCCTATTAATGCACTCTCAGTCTGAACCACTAAACCACTTTAACACCAAATTCCTCCTAAAATCCACTAATACATTATGATAAATAATTACAATTGCTTTCATAATTTTTAAAAAGTTATAAATGCTTATTGTTTAAAGCTTAGAACATTCGGGAAACAAAGGAAAATCCCCCATAGCATTGTAACATAGAGATAAGCACTTTAAGCAGGTTGGTCTATTTTTTCAATCATACTCACTGTATTATATTATAAAACTGAGTAATTTCCTATCCATTTTTACTATTACATCCCCATTACTTTTTTAATCTTTATGCTTTCCTGTAAGGTTTTACATTATTTCTTATTTCAAAAGCAATCTAAGCTCATTATAGATCAGAAAATAGAGAAAAGCAAAAGAAAACAAAACACCCATAATTCTACTCACTAGGAGACAGCTGACACCAATATTTTGGTGTGTTGACTTTCAGATCCTTTTCTACTTGCATATATTAATATGTGAATGGTCCTACATCAGAGAAAGCTGGTCCTTGAAGACTTCCCATGATGTAAGCTCACATCATGTACAGAGGGCAAGCACAGTGTAAGGACTAAGAACAGATGCTCTGGAGACAGCCAGAGCTGCAATTCAAAGCCCATTTCCATCACTTAAGTGGAACACCTTAACTTCTATGTAGCTCAATTTCCTAATCTATAAAATAGGACTGGCAAAGGATATAAGACACTGCATAGAAAGGCCTTAGCACAGTGCCTGACATATGAAAAGCATTCAATAAAAACAAGCTATTACACACTACAAATTCTGTAACCTCCCTTTTTTCAACTAATATATTCTGAAATCCTTCCATGTCAATTGAAGCCACTTCTACACCATTCTTTTTAATACCAACATAGTACAGTCTTCTGTTCCACATCAGCCACTGTAAAAGCAACCAGAAAAATTCAGATCTTCATCATTGTGGACAGGGTCACTTGCTGTTGACTGATACACATGAGGACAGAGGACTCCGGCCAACCCAGCTTGCTCCCTAAAACAAGGGAATAGAAGTCAGAGCAGGCCAGGACTCCCAATGTCTCCTCAACTAGCCGGCTTGGGACAATGCAAAGACCAAATAAGGTTAGGCTTTAAAAAACTGTTTTCGTTGCCAATACTATCTGTGACGAAATTCAGCTTATTCACCCAAGAAAGAGCAACTTTTGAAACAAAGTAATCGCAGATTCAGAGAAAAATAAAAAAAAAACCCTCTTAACCCATCTGCAGCTAATGAAATGTTAAAGTTTTTAAATTGTTATGAAGTATTCATTGCACAGAAGCATACCATACCCTATAATATTTTACGCTTTTGATTCCACAGAGAACAGAAGTTAGAGATGCAGATGGTCTTTGTCTTTCCAAATTTAACACTCCATGATACCAGACTTAAGTAATTTTCAAACTTCAAGAGTTGGTGAGAAACTACCAGCTAATGATATCAAGTTGCCACATTCTTATCTGTGCAAATGGCACAGTGCAAATGGCCACATTCTTATCTGTAATTAACTCTCTCATCCATTGAGCTTCTTTGTATCTTAACCACGTTCTTCTATGTGTATGCTTTCCTCCTCAATCGTTTGTGGGCATTGGGGGTTTGTTTCTGAGACAGGGTCTCGATCTGTTGCCCAGGCTGGGGTGCAATGGCACAATCATAGCTCATTGTAACCTCCAACTCCTATCAAGCAATGCTCTTGCCTCAGTCTCCAGGGTAGCTAGGATTACAGGGCAGGCACACACCACAAGGCTAGCTAATTTTTTCTATTTTTTTGTAGAAACAGGATCAATGGGTCCTCACAACAGCTACATGAAGTAGGTACAATTATGTAATTTTTCAGGGAAGAGAATAACGTTTAAAGACGACTAAATTAGCGAATCCAAGGATACACAAGTAGCAAGTGGGTGAGTCAGTTTTATTTTATGCCAAGCCCATCCTCTTAAACAACATGCTATAGTGTCTCCACAAATATTTATACCAAAAGCCCAGACCCTCTTGAACGCGTAACTCATCTATCCGAACACCTTAACAGCTCTGTCTAGATGCCTCAAAGATTCATACTGATACATTCAAAACCAAAATCATGATCATACTGCCCAAAATGAGGTGACCCAACCTCAGTGAATGATAGTATTAACCAACTAGTCATGTAAGCCAGAAACCGGTACGTTACCTGTAACACGTTTTAACTCACCCTCCACATATCCAACCTATTACCAAATCCTGTCCATTTTTGCCTCCCAAATCTATTGCATCCACCTCTCTTGATCTCCAGTACAACCACTCCGGCCCAAGCTGCTACGTTGTCTCACCTCAACTGCTGTTAAAGCTTAACTCACCTACAGTCATTCATTCTGGTTTCTTCCAACCCATTCTCAACTTTGCAACAAAAATGGTACTTTTCTTCCCCCACCCCCCCATGATGGTTTTAAAATACAAATCTGATCATTTCACAAGTTTTGGACTCAGTACCAAAAGCTTTAAGTCAATCTTTATTTCATAGTCTGAAACAATGGGAATGCAAAGACTGATGACAGCTAGGTTTCAGCCACAAAGAGAAAACAATTTTCAGCGAGTCAAGAATGATGCCAACCCAGAAACAGAAGCAAACTGGGAGATGAGGGCAAACAGGACAGTACCTGAGAAGTTTTGAGCGCTTGCCTCTAGTTATTCCTGAGGTGGAACTGAATCCCAAACTTACCAGGTTTTAGGGTATTCTTCTAGTTACACTGCGATACCCCCAGGACCCCTCCAATAAAATCTTTTTTCCTTAAGTAGTTCAGGCTGAGTTTCTAGCTTGCAACTAGGAGTTTTAGCTTAAAAAAAAAAAAAAAGTTTTAGAAGAGCCAAAGCAACACTCTTAGAAAAGGGGATTTGTATGTCTACGTATGTCTACAAGACAAAAATAAAACCAATTCTACATAAAGTAAAAATACCTTTGGCCAGCAAATATATAAACATGCTCACTGTTTATAAACTCATGTATCTCCTTCCTTTTAAAGGTGTTACATAAAATGCTTTAGGGTAAAAGCCATGTTTTCTTTTATGTTCTGCAAATCATGACAGCTTACTATAAGAGCAGAATAAATGCTGAATAAAAAATTAGAAGTAAAAGCATGACTATACAATAGTATAAATCATAGAGCTGCATCCCTGGGAACTCCTCCTTCCTTTGGAAACAGTTTATACATGCACACACATAAATAAAATATTTTTCTAGTGACACTTTACCACTATTTTATTTCTTGGTTGTGATTCTGCATTGTTAGGTATTATAAACTCACCTTGCTCTTGGCCAAAAATCCTATATATTACCTAAGTATACTGAGAAGTGGTACAGTATGGAAGAAAAAAATTTAGCTGTGGAAACCACAGATTATATCCTATATAAACACTTTTTCTGTTGCCATCTGGTGGTTCATACGTAAAAATCAATGCTGACATCCATTGTATAGAAGTCACACAGAATCAAAATCTTTCATTCTTTTTGCATCACCCCTAACACCTAGAGAGGAGATAAAACTGACCTTCCTCATGAGAAAACCACAAAGGAAAATAAACTAAGGATAACACTAAAAAGGAGAACCCACAGACACTATCACCTCTGGAATAGGAGCACCCTTATCTAAGTATGATAGGTTATACCTATGTGAACCTTCCTTACCCTGAATCTGAATTATATTCATAACTAGCCTGCTTAATGTTGCTAAAATTCCTGCTACCAGTTATTCTTAATAAGGGCAACTACTGGAGCTCCCCAAGTATCCACAATCCTCCCCCTCCAAAGTCACACCATAGTCATTATTTGGTTATTTCCCTATATTTCTCTTCTTGGAAAGTCCATCCACCTTTATAAAATCAGGATTACATATCAGAGAGCTTCCAAACTTCTCATGGTAAAGAATTAGGTCTAGAATACAGAGGACAGTTCTAAAAGGGAGAAAAGGCAATGCAACATTGCACAAAAGGCTAATTTTATCTATGTAATAATATGGGCCCCAGGGGCCAGCACATTTTCTGAAGCCCACATCTCTAAAGATGGTTGTCAATTTAAAAAAATTTTTAAAAACATTGCAGAAACTATAGTCTCAGCTCATGTTCAACAAGTTAATCACCAAAGATCAGTAAATTGATAAATTTGCTTGACTCATGTATCTGTTAAGAAATTGGATTTAACTGACAGCTGTTACCTTCACTAGATACTGTCTATCAATAGATTTCCCACTAAGCCTGTTAAATTGAAAAATAATTCTTGTGTTAATTTTAAGGGTTCTTTGATTTACTACATGTCCCTAATGAAAATAATTAAACCAACATAACATTCAGTTGAGCACAGAAATAGATACCATCTACTGATCTCTGTAATTCCTGATGGTCACTGTCTAGTAAATATAAACATTTCTGTCCATCACTATTTCATATCTTTTTAGATTTCTCACTGAATTACCTCCAGATTTCCATTAGTCTTGCCCTTTCTTCTTCTAGCCATTTAGATAAATAAGCATCTCATATTTTAAGGAAATTTATTTCTCCAAACTTCAAGCTTACATTGATAAATTATGGCACTAATTTGTTTTACAAAATCTAAAATTTTGAGCATGAACCATTTTCAGGCTAGAGTAAATACATCATGTGTTAGATGGCAGCACCTAAGGAGAAATGTTATATTGCATCTTAGTTATCTTCAACATTGTAAATTCTCTGGCAAAAGTAAAATGAGGTTCTAAGAGGTAAGACATATGGAGTTATAGAATCCCCAGATTGGAGACACACACAGTCTGGTGAAGGACAGAAAGGACATGACAATATACGGAAGATCAGAGAATCAGAGCAGAACGATTTTGAACATCTAGTCTAACCCCCTCCTCTTATAAGTGAGAAAATAGACTCAGAGAGGCTAAGAGACTTGCTCATATGGCAAGGTAGTTACAGAATGAAATAAAAGCCAGGTCTGACACTTAGCCCAACACCTTTTCCATTGGCCACATCTGTTTCTAGGAAAGGTTTATAAAAAATATTCTCATTCCCACAATACCCACAGGAGATTGAGGCCAGGCTAACAATGAGTCTCTGGCTCTTGAGCTGCTTGTCAAGAGGCCAGACCAACTACATACTAAACTAGCAAATGCATAAACATGGGTTTCCTAAAGCAATGCTCCCATAATATTTTATTTTTGTGTTTAGTAAGTAGTGTTAATATAATTAAGCTGTAAGAGTGATAGTAAATTTCTCCAGGTCTCAGGTACAGGATCAATAACTGGCAGGTAGGTATCTGTCACACTATGACTGACTCTTGCATTTCAGGGATTCGTTGAAAAACTTACAACTGTAATTTCTACATGCTACCATAGGATGGCAGGAGGTGCCATATTTGTAGTCCCAAATTACAAAATATATTCTCCCTCAGGATTATGGGTTCGAATGCTTTTTATTTAAAAGAAATGGTACAAATTTAGGGGACATTCAATCAAGGAAATGTCTTACAGACATGTTGGAGTCAAATTAATTAGAATAAGAGACTATACAAATTATAGTGATCAGTTCCATTAGGTAGAAAGGTAGAAATACTCCTTACTAGGAGTATTTAACCAAATAAACTCACATTAACACCTTTACTTTTTAAAAAATAATCCCTTAATTCTTTATGCTACACCTTTCAACCTGATTTTCATTCCATATGCTCAGCTTTACTCAACTTTCATGCATTGGAACTTCAAGGGTCTACTCTTATAACAACCACTTCAATTCTTAGAGAAATTCGAGCCATGACCTAATCAAAATCCTGTGTCCATTCCATTCTCCAGTTTTAGTCAACTGATATTACCCATCTCTGATCACTGGGACACCTTAAGGCAGGCCAAAAGGCAGACAGAAAGACAGTACATGCCACAAACCTCAACTACCTGAAACACCAAATCCCATGTATCATAATGAAATGCAACAACTCTTAGGATGAAAATATAAAGGCAACTGGTAGGCAGAATTAAACTACGAAGTCTTATTTGATATCACTTAATTACTCACTTAACTTGCAGCCTTCCAATTTGTTTTATCCCAATATTTGAGAGTGCAGGAAACTTCCTGGTTAGGTATAACTCCAGTAGTATGTAGCTGAACTTAACTGTGGTTAGATAAAATGCATGCTAAAGCAAACAAATAAAAGACCTGTACCTTACGAACCCCATCTCTTTGTTTAAAAGATTTAAATTCATATACTTAAGTGCACCTAAAAGAATCTTCCAAAAGTTCCTCAAAGAAATGGTTGGTTCATTTCCAGTAGTCAATTCTAGGGTGGTCGAATCTCTGCTGACAGACCCCAGCTCACTCAGCTGGAACTGAAGCTATGTTGGGGTGGGGGGAGGTAAGACAAATACACCAAAATGGTGACAGTGGTTTTACTAGGAGAGAGGGATGGGTATATGTAGGGGTTTATGTATATTCCTCTTTTGTCTTTCAAATTATTTTACTGTTTTGCAATAACTAAATAAGGCAACCTGAAACTTGAGGTCAGGTAACAACACAGTATTCAGAAAACATCAACTACCATCTTCCCTTTGGCATGGATCGGATTGCTGCCCATTTCTCCCTGACCTTATAAAGGCAGAAGCTACCTCAGAGACACTCCAGCCCAGTGGTTAGAAACTCAGGTTATGTTCATAGACTCAGATCAGGCTTCCCATTTTCACTTCACCCCTACCAGTCCTGGCATGGCAGGCAAACTAGTTAACATCTCAGTGCCTCGGTTTCCTCACTAATAAAATGAGAACAAAAAATGCCACCTACCTCTCAGGAACTGTTATGAAGAATGAGTGCTTAGTGCTTGGCACAGAATGGCTGGATAACAGCTACAGGTGGCTACAGACTGCATAGAGGGTGATAACTGCTTATTGTTGGATTTACAAGACAGTAACCAACCAAGTGACCAGTTGCTGCCTGTTAAATACAGTGGTTAAATAAAAATTTAATTAAGTATCTGAGCACTTATTAAGTGTAAGACCCTTTATTAAGACTCTCTAATGAAGCAAGGTAGTCCAGAAATCAAGTTCCAGTTGAGACTCAAATTGCAAAGCTGTAAGAGGAAGGCAGTCTTAGGATAAGAGGAAGATGAGAAACAAAGCACTTTTATGATTAACAAAAAACAATATGGACCCAAAGGAAACTAGTAGTGAATTCAATTACCCCACTCCAGCAACCAAGTGGCTGAAAAGCCTAATTAGTAGACCTTACCCAAAGTTGGGAATTGGCCTAAGTAGTCCAGACTACAGGATATCAGGTGACAGAACTGGGTGAGATTATGGGATTAAAACAAGGATAAAAAATGTAGATAGATACAAGAATCACTTGTAGACCTTTTTTTAATGGCATGTTTCTGAGAATCAGCAGGTCTGAGGTGGAGCCCACTTAATTGTATTCTTAAATTTTCACTGGCGATTCTGAAGCACACCCCAGGCCAGCACAAAGTAGGAGCAAAATAGTCTCAGTAGGAACAGAATGCTTGAGTAAAAAGCCAATTAGCTCAGGGTGAAATTTCCAAGTTTGAGATCATGAACCTGGAACAGGTATAAGTGAAGACAGGTTCCAGATCCACAAAAGTCACTGGAATTGGGAGGTTGAGCACTGGGAGAGGACTACAGGCCCAGCACAACATGAAAGAGAAATCAAGTCATATGATCTCATTTAAAGGGGTTAGGGCAGTGCTGTCAATCTTGGCTAAACATCAGAATCACCTGGGGAGTCTCAATATCCTGATGCCCAAGTCAAATCTCAATTAAAATAAATTCTAGAGGATCCAGGCATCAGTATTGCTTAAAGCTACTGGGTGATTCTAAAGTGCAACCAAGTTTGAGGAAACACTGGATTAGGAAGTCTCCAGAAAGTCAGCAGGTGACTACAGCGAGGAAAAACAAGGTAATATAAGAAAAACAAGGTGATATAAGTTAGTGGTTCTGTGTATCAGAATCACCTGGAAAGCAAGCTGCGGCTCGTAGAAGAATATAGCCGTCTTCTACAGTTTTCCCAAATTCCCCAGATGATTCAAATACATACCAAAGTTTGAGAACCATTGGTCTAAGTGACTGGAAATAACTCCAGATGAGAAACTGAGGACTATGAACATCTCCAAGGCAGTAACTGACAGGAGCATTCCTCCCCTCTCGCCCTGGTGAACACAAGCTGAAATCTATGAGTTGTATTGGACTTTACCAGAATCAGTAAGCCTGCAAAAGATGCAGCAGTAAAGCTAAAGGCACCACAGACTTCACATGTATGATACTTATGATAAATCCTTTGCCTCAGAAGTCATCCTTCTAAACCACTCACATCTGGCTTGTTGGACAGCATAAAGTAAGCATGCATTGCCACCTGCCTTTCAGAATTAAAGACTTGGCTTTTTAGGAATCCAGCAGTCACAAGCAATTAAACACACACCGATAAGCAGAGTATTTAACTCAAATTCTCATTACCATGGAGAAGAAACTCCGGGACATATTATAGTTACATTTGGAAGATACGAACCTAGCATTTCACATAATGATCAATTACATACTCTTACTTGTAACATCGGCTATCAATACCTAACTTTTACTGGTCAATACTGCACATATTACCCTCCCATCAAAACCAAATATGTCCACATGAAGACCCATTTAAAAAAACATACAAGTTAGGAATAGCTTCACCTAGCTACATAGTAATAATGTGGTACTTAACACCAGTTCCAACTTAGTGGTAACTATTCCATTTAGAATGTTACATTTTATCTAATAAGATTCAAGAGAATACATTCCTACACGCATGACCAACTCATCATCCCATCAGAAATCTCTATAGCAGCACCAGAATTTTCATTTTCAAGATACATGAGCTTTTGTCAAATGGTGACATCTCCTCTGTAATATGAATTTTCAATATGATATAAAAAGTGATAGATATATTACACATTTCACAGAGCACAGAGAACAGAAACCTGTCAATGAATTTAAAATTTGTAACAACCTATTTGAAATTTTACACTAAAAGATCTGTATACTTTCATAAACCATATAAATGTAAAACAGGTACCAGTGTTTTCACTGTCAACAAGGAATAAAATATTCCTCCCTAACAAAGTTTTGCTGTTGCCCTAGTACGTTTTTTAAAGAATAATGTATTTTCATTAACATTTCAGTTGTAAAAACGCAATACTTTATACAGCTTTCAAAGCGCAATTGATAAAAACTTGAAGTCCATGTTAACATACTTCAAAACAAAGCCACTGGCAGATTTTTTTCCCACCATTTTCATTTGTGAACACATCTTCAAATGTATACGTACAGGTCTTACTGCAAAATGCAAGTCACTGTTTAAGAAAAGAAAACTTAATAAACACCATTTCTGTTTTAAAGGTCATCCTAAATGATTTAGATTTACTGGAACCTGGCTTCTCTCTGGCAATCTACAGATCCCATTTTACAAAATGACTTAATAGATGCTCTTCTTCCAGACTAAGTCATTAAGCAAAAAGAAGCACAAATAAGTGAAATGAAAATTTTCCAAGTAATGGAGGAGTTAAATTAACCAGAAATATGGCAATTTGTTTTCATATAGTAAAACATGAAAGGCATTTACGGAAGGGGGGAATCACAATTTAGATAACGTTACATAAGCATTAATAAAAAAATTATGAGTTGTTAAACTACTGGATGATAGTTTTGAGTTCAGACTTTCAAAATGTTATTACATTTAAATGTTACTACATATAAATCAGCTTTACACGACACAGAACACAGCTAATTTAAGTTTAATGCTCTCATTTTCCAACAATCTCAGAGTACCAAGTTCCTTACCACGACAGCAGTCTTCCAGGATACAGCTAATGAACAAAGTTAATTTTTCCTAAAGCTGCCAACAGCAAAACAGGTTCACTACCCTGTTTTAAAGACCTCATTCAAAGGCCACATTAAAGTCGTTATTTCTGGCTTGTTTGGGTTTTTGGTTTTTTAAGACCAGCAAAGTTCAGCTAAAAAGGATGCTAACCGGCAGGGCGATAGTAACGGTTTAGGAAAAAACAATCATCCAGAATTAGAGGTAAAACTCATTTCACAAGAGATTCCACCTCCCTCTTCAAAAGGCCATTTCGAATCAGCAGATCCTCTTTCCCTGTTTTAGAGATCACCGCTGTATTCTAAACAGAAGCCAACAGAGGGAGAAAAACAAAGCAAAGTGGAAAAGCTGTGGGCACTGAAAGTTTTGCTCCACCGACTGTACAGCACCCACTTGGGGTCGGGCATCGGCACTTGGAGGATTCGGGGAACGAAGGGGAGGCGGCGCGCGGGGGAGGCTCGCCCAGCCGGGCACTTGGTATCGGGGAGTCTGTGGTCGATGTCACTCACCGTTAACAAGACCCTGCGGTGCAGAGACAGATACAAATCAACCCATTTCTAATCAGCGCCGCGGGACGGACCTCGGGCGTTCTCCCAAGGAGCGGGTGAATGGGTCCCAACTTTGAAGGCGTTTGTAGCGTTTCGCTCGGGAGAATATAACAGCAAAGCAGCAGACAGGGCGCGTTTTCCAGACAGCTCAGCGTCCCTCCCCTCCAGTCCTGCGCTGACCAGAAAGCTCGCCGCGTTAACCCCTCTGCTCCCCCCGGCCCCGGCGAGCCGCAGTCGCGCCCCGAGGACCGAAATGACCCCGCACGCCCGCGACCCCCACCCGCACCTACCTTGCGCCAGAGCCCGGAGCAAGTGCAGCTGGAGCAGCAGCAGCGCCCACCGTCCTCGGCGGCCCGGGCCGAACTTTGTCGCCCGCCGCCCCGCGCTCGCCGCATCCTCGCCGGGGGTCTCGGGCGCCGCGCGGGGTCCCGGGAGCTCGCGGTCAGGCACGGGCTCCAGGCCGGGGCGCGGCGGCGGACGGGCGCGGCCGGGCG
>NW_012137969.1:5510744-5664879 GCF_000956105.1 Propithecus coquereli
CCCGCGCGCTCAGGGGGCGCCGCGCCGCCGCCGGCCGCCGAGGGCCGGGCGCCCCGGGCCATGCCGAGCAGCCGCCACCCCTGGCGCCGCGCAGGACGTCCGCACTGGCGGGACGGCCCCGAGTGGACTCGGCGCCCCCTGGCCCGAGGTGAACGGCCGCCGGGCGCTGAGGGGCGGCGTCCCGGGTCCCCGAGTGAGGGGCGCGGCGCGGGCAGCGGGCGAGCCGGGCGAAGGAGAAGTTGTCAACGAAGAAAATTCGTGTCGCGCAGTCCAGAGCCTCTCGCGGCCGCCGCTCCGCGGCCGGAGCGCCGGGCCCCGCAGCGTTCTCTTTCAAGGGTCTGAGGGGCGCTGAGGAGGAGCCGCCGCCGCCGCCCCCGCCCGGCGCTGAGGAGAAAGTGCGCCCGCCCGCGCGCCGGCTCTCGCCCTCCGCGCGGCGCCGCCGCTCCCCATTCACAGCTCGGCCGCACGCGCCGCCCGCGCCCGCCGCCCGCCGCTGATTGGCCAAGGGAGGCGGCTCCCGGGCCCGGGGCCCGCCCCCACAGCCCTCGCTTGTTTTCAAACTCGCGGCGCCCGCCCGCCTGCAATTTCGCGCCGGCCCCAGTGCTCGGCTTGGGCGGCTTCCCGCGCCGGCTGCGCCCCCTAGGGACCCGCGGTGGGGACTGCAGCCTGCGCTGTCTCGGCACGCGCTCCCCGGCGGGCTCGCGAGCAGGGCGTGCGCGGGCCGGGCGGCGCCTCGCGGGCCCCTGCAGGCGCCCAGGTGGGACTGACCCGGGGCAGGAGCGCTGACCTGGGGGAACGCGGGGGGGTGGGGGCTGGACCAGATGCAGCGGGACAGACAGATCTCCGGGAGCCCCGGGCCTAGGGCGGGTGGGTGCGCCCAGGAGCCGCCCTGCTCCCACCTGCGGACTCTGTGCTTGGGGTTGCTCACCGAGTTAACGTAATTGCAAACGAGCAACACGCGCAAGCGGTATTTTAATTCGCGACAACAAAAGGCACCTTTGGGTGCAAATTCTCCGCATGTTCAGAGGCGTGGACAGGGCTTTGTAGGGGCGTCCAAGGTCACGCTTGGCCTGGGGGACCACAGCGCCAGGCGTTGCCGCCGCGGGGTGGGCTGGTGTCCGGGAGGGGTCTGTCGGGGGAGGGTCTCCCAGCGGGGCCTGGGAGCCCGCGGGGGTGCGGGGTGGGCGCGAGGCTCAACAGCATGTGGTAAGCATTAGCCGCGTTTACGGGGTGAACTAAGCGCTCTGGAGGCAGCGTTTTCATGGGCGAGGGCCGGAGGTGACACGCAGGCTGATGCTGCCGGGAACTGGTGGGGAGGAGCTTGGGGGCCTGAGATGATGACTGAATGCGATCACCTAACTGCTGAAGGCGAGGGGCTGGGTGTGCACCCAGGAAGCACTTGCTGCTCTCCTTCGGGTGATTGTTCAGCCGAGAAAGACCCCGGGCGGGGGAGGGGAACAGGGAAGGGCTGGGGGTTGTGGGCTGAAGCTAGCTCCGTAGTAGGCTCTTTGCCTTGTCTGCAAAGTCTTAGCAATGACCACGTGAGAGAAAGATGGGGAGACATGTCGGAGCACAGCAGCCAGGTAGAGGAGGTGGATTCAAAACTAGACCTGCTCTCCACGCCTGCCCTCTGCCCTTTCTCCACACCATGCTGGAAGGGGCACAAAAGTAAAATGAGCCTCCAGGTGCCTGTCCTGAGAACACAGGGCTCGTAAGTGAGCACGGGCTGGAAGCGGACAGCAGTGTCCCTCCGGTCCTGGTGTCCTGAGGACTTGGGGATGATACTGACTGTAGGCGGGGAGGGGTGTCTAATTTTGTTTTCTGTTGCCAGCAACCCTGGGTTTCTTCAAACTTGGAAGATTATGTGAGAGCTGGGGGTAGGGGGATAATACCAATTGGTCATTGAGCACTTCCTGTGGGCTAGCCCTGTGCAGGAGCTGTGTGTGAGAGGTGCTGTCACTGGTGCAGGTTGGGAAACGGGCTTGAAGAGGTGAAGTGACTTGCCTCAGGTCAAGAGCTCAAATTCCATTCTCTCTGCCTCCAAGCACCCCTCCTTTGCTCAGTTTTAGGGGTGGGGTGGGCGCTGGTAATATACCAGTGGAGCAGATCTGGGCTTTGAGGTCTTAGCTCCACCCTCTCCAGTTGTGAAATTTGGGCAAATTGCTGACTCTAAGTTCCTGGGGAAAACATTAGGAATCACTCCCATCTCACAGGGTTGTGGAAAAAAGTGAAATAATTCACATGCAATAAATGCTGGTTTCCCTTTCCCCATACCGATGTGGCAATGCTTGTTCCAAGCTACCCTTGCTATGCCTACCAGTTGAGTGTGGTCCACATTTAACCTCTTCCTTTCAGATAGCAACAGATACCCATTACTTTCAAATAGAAACATAATGCCCATATACCCTTGCAGTACATAGAGGCATGAATATGGCTTAGGCAACTTATTGACTTCAGGACACTCCAAAAATGCCCGGAGACTCTTTGGCTGTGATTTTACTTTGCACTTAACAGAAAGCTTTGTGGAAACTTGCTTGGCAGTTGGAAAGCCAAGTCAGTATGTGCTAGGTTAGGAGAGACCAGTGGGATCACTGCTACTAGAGAAGGTCCCAAGACCCTCTCTGGGAAATGTTTTACTCCAATAGCGACCTGGGAAAGTAAAGCTGTACGATAGCCTCCATTCTACAGATGGAGAAACGAAGCCAGGAAAGTTTTATATGCTAAGCCAGTGTTAAAGCCAGAACAAGAATCCAGCTCTCCTGAGACTTACTCTAAGACTTTTTTTTTCCCCACTGCCCAGAGTATGCTGCCTTTTACAAGACCCATTAGGTTACTGTCTTCGGGAGTGTGTTTAGACTATGCCTATTTTCTCTCAGAGAATAAGAGAAACCCCTTTATAACTCTGGGGAGGAGAGAGCCAGGACAGGGTTGGAATATTTCTACCCAGAAGGCCAATTAATCTGTCTTACCCAGCCCAACAAGTAGGCCTCAAGAAGTGAACATTTTATACTTGCATACTCACCATATATTGAGGCATATGTTTAGGCATATCTTTAGCCATATGTTCTAAAAAGCCATGAGGTGAAGGGATGTTACTCCATGAAAGCCAACTTATTTTTCTTTAAAAAAAAATGAACTGTGGCCATCTCCCACTTCCCAGAACAAGAAGTTAAACATTTCTCTGCTTAATTAAAAAGAGAGGGAAAGAGAGAGTGGGAGAGTTAGTTGTCAAAACAGGTGATAATTTAAGTGGAGTTAGGATGATCAGTGAGACCACCAGTATTTCCCCCTCGTTATAATGTAAAGCCTGGCTACTCCAGGTGTGGTCCATGGACCATCAGCCTCACCTGGGAGCAGGTTAGAAATGCAGACTCTCAGGCACAGCCCTGGACCTACTGAATCAAAATCTGTATTTGAACAAGATCTCCGAGTGATTCCTATGTAAATTAAAGTTTGAGAATCACTAATCTAATTAAGCCCTTTGTGTCTCTTAGGAATTAATAAGCTTGATGAATATAACTCTCTTTTGTGTTCTTGTATCTTCCTCTCTGCCTTCATTCCTCTTTTGCTTCATTGTGTCTTTTCTTCCCTCTCTTCTTATAGGCCATGAGATAAAAGGGAAGCTTTTTTTAATAATTTTAATTTTAATTTATTTTTAAGGAAAATGTGCAAATTTCTAGACCATCAATAGATTGAACCATTTACGAATTAAAAACCAAAAACGTCTTTATGGCATTGTGAAAAAAGAAACTGGAGAAAATATTAACATCTCTCTATATAAATCAATAAGACTTGGAAGAGCTGCTCAGCTTTTATAAGTCAAGAAGAAAAATAGGTGAACAAGCCCTATAGAAAGATGAGCAAATAATAGGAACAGGCACATCTCAGAGAAATACAAAGAGAAAATAAACATTCGAAGAGATGCACCAAAAAAATCTAAAAAATGAAAGCAATATGTCTTATAAAACTTAAAGCCCTATTGTTTTAATTACCCTTTAGGGACTGGTAATGACAAGTGCTGGTGAGGGTATGTGGAGATGGGTATTCATATATTCATAGTGGAAGTATAAATGAAACAGCCTTCCTGGAGAGACACCCGCAGTCCACAGCTGAACTTTAAATATGAATTGTCTTTGATCTAGCTATTCCAACTCACAAATGCAAAAGACATGTGGATAAGGTTGTCCACTGCAGCACTGCTAAAAATAGGCTCCTCAAAGGATGATATTTTACATCCACACAATAAATTTCCACGACTATTAAAAGAATAAAGTTAGAAGTGTTGATACAGAAATGTCCACTGTATACAGTTAAGTGTTTTCTTAAGTTATAGAGCAAATATATATAGAATAATCTCACTTATGTTTATTTTCTGTGAAAAGATGAATGCCAAACTCATAATCAAGTTTCCTTCAAGGGTCATGGAATTATATGCTTTTCCATACTTTTTAAATTTTCAAATGGGAATGTGTATCTTACAATAAACTAACAAAGCATATTTTTTAAAAGCTGATGGTGATGAGCATAATAAGTTACTTCTTACCCATAACTCATTAAGAAATTTCCCCCGTGAGTTCTCAGTAGTTCTGAGAAAAATAAGCTCCAGTCCTATTAGAGGCCAAGTTGCAACACGAACTTGTCCACGTGAGGATGTTATGGCCTCCCATTGCAAACCAAGGCCCCCAGTCTGCATCCTGGGGATTCTTTACGACCCAACCTGTGGTCCTCTCCTAATGAGAACTCCACCCTTAATTGCCTCAGTGGTTCACTCTCAGATCCCCCAGCTGCTAATCCCAGCTCAGCCTCACCTTTGTTCCGTTGCCTGGCAACCTGCTACTGAGCAGGGCGCCAGCTCCAGGTGCTGCCTTTGAGCCCTAATGGGGCATGTGCTTTGGTTACCTTAGAGCCATCTAGTTTCCTGAGAATATTTTCAGAAGCTAAAATTTCATGAAATGCTCTTATTAAGGAAGCTATGAAGAAGAAAGGTACCAGAAACTTACCAAGCCTCCAAGAGTTCCTACTAGCTTTCTTGAAAAGTAGCTATCCCTCACCTTTCAGGCTGCTTTAAATTGGATGAAGCAGAGAGCCTTATTGTCTGGTCTCCAACCTGCACCATCAGCATCACCTGGGCATCTCCCCAAGCTACTGACTTAGAAACTCTGGAGGTGGAGCCCAGTGAACTGGTTTAACAAGCCCTCCAGGTGGTTCTAATGCACACTCAAGCTGGATAACCATTGGTGGAAAGTAATTCCTTTTGTTCTTGTTTTTCAGCAAGTATTTATCAAGTACCTGATTCGTGCCAGCTCCATTGCCAGGCAAGAGTGAAATACACAATTATAGTAATTGTATGATAAGTGAAAGCACTTAAGGGTCTATCTGAGAAGGGATCTAACAGCCTGGAGGAATCAAGGGAAGTAATATCTAAACTGAGACCGGAAGGATGAAGAATCAAACCAACAGCCAGAAGAAAGGGTGTTCTGGGAACAGGGGACAGCACATGCAAAAGCCCAGAGTTTGAAATTTAGCATGAGAACAATGGGGAACCATGAAGGTTTTTAAAATTACAGAATGAGAAATGTTTTTAGAAAAACCATTCAGGCCAGGGACTGGGTTGGAGTGGGGTGAGACCAGCTAGGAAGCCATCACAGCAATCCAAATGGGAATAGCACCAGTTGGGATGGGCAAGAAAAGGCAGATCAAGCTAATTAGAAGGTTAGACGGAATCCATAGCTAAGAAAGGGGGGTTTGAGGATGACATTCTGTTTTCTGGCTTGAAAAACTGGAAAAATGGCCATTTTGTTTCTGAATGGAGGGAACACAGGAGGTGGGACAGACTTGGAGGAGCGGGGACAAGGGAAGACAGTGCCGCACACTCGATTTTGAATCTGTTAAATGTGATGTGTTTTCAGGATGTCCACACGCAGATATGATCACTAGACATGTGGATGTTTGGGTGTAAACCTGAAAAGGAAGGAGCAGTGAAAGATGACTTCGAGGAGCGTACAACAGTCAAGGCAACACTGCCAGGAAGTGAAGGATGGGAAATTGCCCTCTAGGTTGAGCAACGAGGGTGTCCTCGCAGACCCTGCAACAGCCCAGGTGGTAGAGGCACAAGCAGGAGGAGGACATATGACATTTTCAAGAGGCTCAGTATGAAGGTGAGGCAGAAGACAGCAGGAGAGATATTGGCTTGTTTTCTATAGAAAGGGAGACCCAGGAGGAGGCGGTGATCACTAATAGCTCAGGGGCCTCAAGACCTCTGGGAATGTTTCCTGAAGAGGGGGCTTAGAGTTGGGCATGGGAGGTCCGTCTGGTCTACCCTAAGGGAGAACAGGGGAGAGGAGCACAACTCAGTTAGAAGAATTATCAGAGAAACTTATGGGAGACACACCTGTTTTCTCTCTCTTTCTCTAAAATAGCTAGGTCACCTGTTGAACGTGAAGGGTGAGGGGAACTGGTAGACTTTGAAGGCAGTGCAGACGATGAAAGTTTGAGATATTTACTTTGGAAAAAGGGAGAGACTTAACAACAGATTTAATAGACATTTCCTCACTTGATTTTTACATAAGTGCTTTAATCCTCACAACAATTCCTGTGTGATGGGAAGTATGTTTTTTCCATTTTACTGAGACTCAGATAATTTACATCACTTGCCCAGGGCCACTCAGCCAATGAGAGGTAGAGCTGGGATTTGAACCTATGTCTCCCTATGTTGTCTCCTGCTTTTGAGGCAGGCAGGACAAATATTGTACAAAGAGCATCATGAAAATTTAGTAGAAGGGATCTTCAAGAGCAGCTTGTTTAAGAAGAAGTTTTAAGTCAAATAAAAGAAAGCTGTCTTAAATTCCTTCGGGAAGCGATGGGCTCCCAGAGTTGGCAGGGAGAGCTGGGACTGGTCTCAACACTTGTCTGCCTGAGGCGTTCGGCTCCTCATTGCCATCCTTCAATGTCATTCCATTTAGGGAAAGTTCTCCTAAATACTGAGGTCTTGTTTACACCGAATTGTAACCAACCTTTCTGCAGCAGCCACCCACAGGTCCTTACTCTGTACTCTGGAGCTAAATCCGAGTGTCACTATCTCCCCAACTCCCAAAACAGTATGCGGAGTGCTGTAGAAAATAAACATTTGTTGAAAGAATAAATGGTGGAAGGAACTCTAATAAAAAATTTGTGAGACTTAAGTTTTAATCTAGCTAGTAACCAGCCAAATAACTTGAATAAGCCACAATCCCTCTTTTCAAACATGGTATAAAACAATTCTTTCACTCTGTTTACCGGTTCTGGGGGTACAGGAATTCATTCGGGACATAGCAGGAAAGTGGCTGAGGATGGGAATCACCTGAGATGTCTTCACTCACATGTCAGGCACCTGAGCTGGGATCACTCGCTGGCTGGGCTCAGTGGGGACTATCAACCAGAGTGCATTTGTGTGGCCTCTCCTTGTGGCTTGGGCTTCCTCACAACATGGCAGCTGGATTCTGAGCGGGAGTATCAGGAAGCTGCATGGCCTTTTCTGACTTGGCCTTGGAGGTCATGCAGCTTCATCTCCACTGCACTCTATTGGTGGTAAGCGAGTGAGTGAGGCCAGCCCAGATCCAAGAGAAGTGGGAATAAGACTCTACCTCTGGATGTGGGGAAAGGCGAGATCACATTGCAGAAGAGCCGGCAAGATAGGAGATATTGTTGCAGCCATTTGGGAAAATACAATTTGCCAGAGATACTCCCTGAGGACTCCCAGAAATACCTGAAGGAAAGAAAGGTACTTTGCAAGGGCCTGGAGTCCTGCATCAGAAGCTGGTGAGATCAGATTACAAACACAAAACCCTCCATGTAAACCAGTCCTTCTACTCACTCAGGGTTATGAGCTGACTTATGTCACTCCAAAATCCATATGTTGGCCGGGCGCGGTGGCTCATGCCTATAATCCTAGCACTCTGGGAGGCCGAGGCGGGCGGATCGTTTGAGCTCAGGAGTTTGAGACTATCCTGAGCAAGAGTGAGACCCCGTCTCTATTAAAAATAGAAATAAATTGGCCAAACAACTAAAAATAGAAAAACTTAGCCAGGCATGGTGGCACATGCCTGTAGTCCCAGCTACCTGGGAGGCTGAGGCAGGAGGATCGCTTGAGCCCAGGAGTTTGAGGTTGCTGTGAGCTAGGCTGACTCCAGGGCACTCTAGCCCAGGCAAGAGAGTGAGACTCTGTCTCAAAAAAAAAAAAAAAAAAAAAAAAAAAACACCAAAATTCATATGTTGAAGCCCAAACCCCCAGCACCTCCGAATATAATCATATTTGGAGAATTTAAAGAGGTGATTAAGTTAAAATGAGGTCATCAGGATGGGCCCTCCTGATACAACTGGTGTCCTTATAAGAAGAGGAGATTAGGACACAAACATGTGCAGGGGGAAGACCATGTGATCTTCAAGCAATCTGCAAGCCAAGGACAGAGGCCTCAGAAGAAACCAGCCCTGCCCACACCTTGATCTTGGACTTGCAACTTCCAGAACTGTGAGAGAATGAATGTCTATTAAGCCCTCCAGTCTGTGGTATTCTGTGATGGCAGCCCTAACAAAGTGATACAGTCAGAGACTAGGTGCCTCTAGCCATGTGGGCACAATCTCTAAGACACAGCATGCATGAATAGCACAGGACTTGCCATTCTTATTTAAGGGCTTTTTTTTTTTTTGACATACCTATGCACTTTGGCATTTCAACTTCAATTGGGACATTTATTATGTGTTTGTTTCAATTATGGCAGTTTAACTCCAATTTTCCTTCCAACTGTTTGTGTTTTTTTCCTCACTTATGGGGCTTAGGATCCTTGGAGAGAAATTTAGCATTTTGCATATAGTTTTTACCTTTCCCTCATCTGTATCACATTCAGTTAGGAGGTAAAACTGAGAGTTGATCTACTCTATCATTCAGAAAAGTTACTAGGAGGAGAGGCTCATTTCTACAGAGCCACAAAGGGACTATGGAGAGTAATTTGGTGATATGTATACATGAAAGGTCACTTTCTTTGGCCCAAGATTGTATTTCAATAAGTATATCTTTAAAATAACTGAAAACATGAAGATATGTACAAGAATGGTTGTCTCTACATTGTGATATGAGGAAAAAATTAGAAGCAACCTAAATGTCTAAGATTAGAAATTATCCCACATTATGGTTTATCTACTTTGGGAAATATTAAGAAAATTATATTTTCAAAGAATATTTAATGGCATGGGAAAATGGTAAAGATAGCATTGAGTGGGGCAAATTGTTTATGCCATTTTTCTCTTACAAAATTTGGAATATGTGGGTATATATTGGAGGGAGGGATGGATAGATGGATCTAAAGATAAATAAACATTAAAAAAGGACCGGAAGGAAATGCACCAAAATATTAATGGTGGATTAATTGCAGATTGTCTTTTTTGAAAAATTTTTCTTTGCTTCTAAGAATTTTAGGATGAATGCATTTCACTTTATAATAAATAATAAGGAAATTATAATAAGTTATGTTTTAATGTGAAGGTGGTGCTGGCAACTGTCTTCCCCCAGGTGAGGGGGACAGACTTTGTCCCACTCATGCTGAATGATATTTGGAATTTTTAGTGATGCTGCCTCTTCCACCCTCTCCTTCCTTTCTTTCTCCTCCATCTTCTCCTCTCAGAGAACATTGCAGCTGAGTCAACCCCTGGTCCAGTTGGCTTCATTCTGGGACTGACAGTGGCACCAAAGAACATTTGGTAGGAGGACAAAAATCACAAAATTTTAGAGCTGGAAGGGGCCTCAGAAACAATCTAGTCCAACATAGTTATTTATCCTGATGTCCGCCAGAAAAACAAGAAATGTACAACAGAACATCCCAGTTTGCCGTAATAAGCCATTATGGGTCTCTCAACCATGAAGTTGTCTGAATCATTTTTGAAGCTATTTGTATTTTCAAGCCTGTGCCATTTCCATAAATCTGCTACCCACTGTGAGAAACACAGGATGGGGGGACACGGTTTAATAGCAACACATGTGAGAAAAGCCTCGAGGTTGTGCTGTCGCTGCCTGTGAGCTCTGTGGGTCAGCGACGTGTGGTGGTGGTCCCGGGCTAATGTTAGGTCAGCGTGGCTTGCAGAGGCAGGGGTAGCTAGCCAGCATGGGGCCGGCCTGGCACGGCTGGAGCCACATGCTCTGTTCCTGGTGGCGCAGCTCAAGAGAACGGCCACAAGCCGGAGCACAACTGGAGTGCAATGGCTGGCAGAGCGAAGGATATGTCAACTAAAATGGGGAACACTGGAGGCAAATCTGGGGCTGTTTTTAAATATCTCACTGTATGGATAAGTTACTAGACTTCATTGCAGCACCAGTGGGTAGACTGCGTCCAGTGGCCATGTGTAATTCAGTATCAGGAAAAACTTTCTAATAATTGAAGCTTTCACTGAATGGGCTACTTTGAGAGGTAGTGAGTTCCTTGTCCGTGGGGCAAATAGAGATCAAACAGCCCGTTTCCAAGGGCATGATTGAGGAGGGAAGGCAGCAGGCAGAGGGTTGGATCCAACAAGTAAACATCCCTCTTAGCTTTGCCTTCCAACCCTGACAGTATTTTATTTATTAACACTGTGTCTTGGCCAGCATGGTTGCTCATGGCTGTAATCCCAGCATTTTGGGAGGCAAGGCAGGAGGAATGCTTGAAGCCAGGAGTTTGAGACTAGCCTGAACAACATAGTGAGACCCCATCTCTACAAAAAATTTAAAAACTAGCTGGGCAAGTTGGCGTGCACCTGTAATTCTGGCTACTTGGAAGGATGAGGTAGGAGGATTGCTTGAGCCCAGGAGTTGGAGGCTGTAGTGAGCTATGATTGTACCACTGCACTCCAGCCTGGGTGACAGAGCAAGACCCTCTCTCAAAAACAAACAGCAACAATGCTATGTCTTATCCACAAGAAGACCTGTATATAGATGTTCACAGAAGTTTTATTCACAATGGACCCAAGCTGGAAACAACTGAAATATCCACAAAAGGTAAATGGATGAACAAACTGTGCCATGGTCCCACAGTGAAATACTATACAGCAATGAAAAAGATTCAACTCCTGATACATGCAAACTTGGGGATGAATCTCAAAAACTCAAAGCTGAGAGAAAGAAGCCAGACACCAAAATGTACACATGAGGCTCTAGAGTAGACAAACTAACCCATAGTGATAGAGAGGAAATCCATCACTGGTGGGGGTTGCCTGGGTGGGGGATGGGGCTGATTGACTTTAAAGGAGCATGAGGAACTTTCCGGGGGTGTGGGCATGGCCCATATTTTGGTGGTAATGATGGTTACATGGGTGTATACATTTGTCAACACTCATTGAACTATACACTCACAATAGGTGCATTTAATTGAATGTAAGTTTTAGCACAACAAAGCTGATTTAAAAAAAAAAAATACCGTGCTTCATACCCAGAAAGATTCAAGACAGCTTTCATTCGCTTGAAAAAAATTGTAACGTGTTTCTTATACATTAAAAGTGGCCTCCTCTTTCCAGGATCTTGTGATTTGATGAGCAGGGCCTGATTCACCTTCTCTGTACCTCTCAAGGATTTAAAAGGGTCACTTGTGTCTACTTTAGCTGAAGGGACCTGCCTCTCTACAGTGGCTCCTCCTTCCCCAGGGCCACCGCAGCTGGCTTGGGACCGTCCCCATCTCCGCGTGTGTCTTGAGATACATGGAGCTGATCTGCTGTCCATCCTGTAAATAATTATTGAGCACTGACTGTGTAAGACACATCCCTTGCTTTTGAGGAGCTCACAGAGCATGACGCAAACATTACACAGATCATTCGAATGTGCTTTCCACAAAGGCCCAAGCAGAGCATCGCTGTGATTCATTCTGAGCTGTGATGGGTGGGTGTGAGGTTGGGAAGCTCTGCTACAGTAGGAGCCTTTGAATTGGGGTTTAAAGGGTGCTGGAAATTCACAAGGTGGTGGCCCTCACGAGGGAGGAAAAGACAAGGCTCAAAAGCACTGTTGCAGAAGGGGGACGGGGAAGTTAAGGGGAACCCCCAGCATAGGGGGACAGGGTGTGGGGAAGGAACGACAGAAGATGAGGCATTTCAAAAAGCAGCAGGACCCTCCTGGCAAGCCCCAGCATTCCGTGCGTGTCTTGGCTGACGTGTTCCAGCGTAACTCATAGTGCCTTCTCCATCCTTCCTTGGGTCACGCCTGCCATCTCCAAGTTATTTTTCCCTGGGTGCATTTCCAGGGTTCACCCCGGTGAAGCTCATTTACTACTTCCCTGCCAGTGCGCTCAGCCCTGAAGACTTCCTGATGTTTGTCTCCATTGCCTTGACACTTCACCACCCAGGAAGGTCCAATGTCACCTGCTGGGTCACTTACTTCCTGGGGGCACGTTTTCTTCCACATCGTTTGCCAAAACGTCACAAGAGACACTCCCAGTGCCTCTCACCAGGTGCCCTGTAGCAGATACCAGTCCTGCCAGAGATGCCTCTTTGTTGTGTTCTTGGCTCCCTGCCTCTCAGTCATTTTTTTATGCAGTTAATAAAAATGCCCACTCTGTACTGTCCTAACTAAAGGTTTAAAAAAGTAGATTTTGGCCGGGCGTGGTGGCTCACGCCTGTAATCCTAACACTCTGGGAGGCAGAGGTGGGTGGATCATGTGAGCTCAGGAATTCAAGACTAGCCTGAGCAAGAATGAGACCCCATCTCTACTAAAAAAATAGAAATAAATTAGCTGGACAACTAAAAATATATAGAAAAAATTAGCCGGGCATGGTGGCACATGCCTGTAGTCCCAGCTACTTGGGAGGCTGAGGCAGCAGGATCGCTTGAGCCCAGGAGTTTGAGGTTGCTGTGAGCTAGGCTGATGCCACAGCACTCTAGCCAGGGCTACAGAGTGAGACTCTGTCTCAAAAAAAAAAAAAAAAGTAGATTTTGGTGCAGAATCTTGTCAAGGGCTCTTTGAAAATCTGAGCTATTCCCATGTGTTTCCTCTTGACCATGGGCTGATTTACTCCCTAAAAGAGCTGTTATCAGGCCTGATGACCCCTACCAAAATAATAAAGCTTTGCTCCCATAATCTTTCGCTTCCTTTCGTGTTGGATGATCACGCTATTTGTTTGTGAGTCACCATCTTGCCTGGAGCAGATGTGACATTCACTTGGTTGTCCTCAGGGTCCCTGCTGGTAGACTTCCCCTTGACTGTTTTCCAGCTCAAGAGACTCATCGTCACCAGTGTCCTTTACTCTCACAGTGGACACCCTACAGGCCCAATATGAAGAGGACCAAAGAGATCTAGGCAAGTTACTTGCAAACTCTTTTTTAACTGAGGAAACTTTATTCAACAAAATCTTATGTGGAAATTTACTCATTCAATGAGTATGTATTTTAATGCCACTCTGTACCATGCACTCTGCTATGTCCTTGGAATATATTCAAGGAACCAAAGTTCCTGATCTGTGGAATTGACAAACAGTAATAGGGAGGTAGGGAGGAGAGGAGAGAAAGCAACGAGAATAATAAATAATTGATATTGCATATTCACTGTTGATAAGTGTGATGGAATAGAATAAGGAAGACAGGGTATCTCCACTGAGAAGAGGGCATTTGAACTAAGATTTGAGACAGGCAAGGGTTTGAGCTGTGGGATTATCAGGGGGTGGGTGTACATGTTCCAGGAAAAGGGAACAGCTCGGAAAAGGGAACCTGTCTAGAAGGTTCCAGGAGCAGCAAAGAGGCCATAGTAGCAGTTCAGGGTAAACCAGGGTAAAGTCAGCAAGTCTATGGGGAGGAGGGCATTCCAGGCCATGAGAAGAGAACTCTGGCTTCTGGGGAGTCAAGGTTGTATTTTGAGCAAGTGCCATGATCCAAATGATGTTTGCAAAGGTCCACTATGTAAACTAGGTAATAGGGAAGCCACTGGGTTTGGAAAGAAGAAAAAGAGGAGACCTATGAATGGGGTGATCCCAACTCCTGGGGATCCGCAAAACCCAGGTTTGCAAATCCGTAAGTCCATTCTTCATGTCAGTGTGTTTGAAAAGATATCTTTCATTATTATTTAGGTGTGGCAAGGCCAACAGATCAGGAGATAACTGCTGTCAACAAGACAGTTTGTTACTCACAGTTCCCAAGAGGAGGGGCTGGCACACCATGCAGGGCCACCCAGGGGGGCACCAGGGTCTGTCAGGAGGCAGAGGGAGGGCGTGGAAAATGCAGGCAAGAGCCTTTATTGTGGTTTCCATGAAAAGACACAGAAGAGGCAGCGTAGGTAGTTTGAATAATTTCAGCAGGCTCAGGGGCACGGGGGCTGTGCCTGCTTGTCTGGTAACTGGCCCTGGGGTGACCAGGGCAGGTGGGCGGTGGCCAGAGTGTGAGAGCCCCACAGAGGAGGGGTTTGGGGTGTGGGGTCTGCATTGGGTGTTTCCTGTCTGAAGTGTACTCACAGGTGAATTGTTTGCCATCTCTAGGAATTGGCTAATTCTGGGGGGTGAGAGATGGGGAAAAGTCCCTCCAGGATCAGCAAGACCCCAAGATGTCACTCAAGGCATCAAAAATACAGAATGAAAAAGCATGTTTGATACACGCTAATTCTCATTAGTATCATTCAAGGAGCTTTAGAAACAGAGCGACCCCAGGCCAACGGAGTCAGAATTCGGGGGACTTTGAGAGTTTCATGTTCAACCAGTACTGAGAACCATGCCTCACACCCACTCCCCACAGACAGGACACCCAGTGGCCCTGGCTCAGCCACTCCCTGGCTGTGAGGTCTGAGCCAGGTCACTTTCCCTCCGTGAACCTCGATTTCCTCCTCTACAGAATGAGAAGTATGTTTTGTGCTTCATGGGTGATGAGAATCTACATCTTGACAAAATGTTTTTTGATTATAGCGAGCTCTACAAATATATCCTTGTGCTTTTTATTTTGTGGATTTCTTTTCCTGAGAGCTTTGAGATCATTTCAGAAGTGGGACTCTGGGTAATGTTTTCACCTTTCCTGTCGTGGTATTTATTTTTGTCGGCCTTGCCCGATTGTCATGTGTGTACGGGGGGCATCCTCCCCTACGATGCTGGATTTCCTTAAAAGCGATCGGTGGGCCTACATCTTTGTCCTTGGCACTCAGCATGATGCCTGGCTCCCTGTCTCCCCAAAAAAGTTTGTTCAATGAAAGCAAGGGTGCTTGACCAGTAGTAGCTTAATAAATACAGGTTGCCCACAAACATCCCCTGCAAACTCTTTCTTGCATACGATGGCATTGAAAACTTAAGAGGCCAGAGAGGTCTTTATGAATTGTTAACTATCTGACTCGGAGGAAATGGCTTGTTGCTTCTGAATGATTGTCCAATTAACAAGAGGTTATGGTTCTAGCAATAGGGATGTTTCTTTTATTCAACAAACATTTACTGAGTTGCTACTATGTATCAGACCCACTCAGAGAATAAGACAAGGATAAATCCCTGTCTTCAGTGAACTTACAGCTTAGAAGAGGCTACACACAGAGAAACAATGAATTCTAATACAATTGATTCTTCTGCTATCACAGTTCAACTAATAAAAGTTATTTTACGTGAGTTTTAAAAAGATTCACCATTTATTACAGTGGATTTTCTAAACTTAAAATAAAATGGGAAAAAGCAAGCAAGCGTAGGTTAAGTATGTGATAAAGATTGATGAAGCTTCTGTTATAGAGGCCAAAAGGAAAGCCTTGTAGCCATCTTAAGAAAATAATTGGAATAGACAGAAGCTGACCCATTCAATCAGACATTAGGTAAGCAGAGAGCAGACAAATAAACAAAGCCAGGTTATATACATCCCAGTGCCAGGAGCCTAAATAATAAGATGGCTCATGTGGATCCTTGGCAGCAAATGGAGATCTTAACATCGCTGGCATCTCAGAGACCTGGTGGCAGGGGAGCAATTGACGAAATGAGCTTCTAGGCCAAAAACTACACAGGCAGAAGAGGGACAGGAAAATGGAAGGAGAATACCTGCTTAGAGGGGGATGACATAAACAGTAGTGGGGCACCCAATCTACCCAACAAAAGGATGTGCTAGAGAATCCCAAGAGCGGAAACTCCATCTCGTGTCGTGGGAAGGATTTACTACATTCATCATCCACACCCTGCCCTCCACGCACCCTGCCATGCCCTGGCAGAGATGACAAAGAGCCAAGAGAAACACTAACTGGCATTAGCGAAGTGCCCAAATGAGTCCCCGTATTTTCATGAAAACCATTCATTACCCACTGCCTGGCCAGGGTTAGGCCAGATATCTCACCAAACAGAGAGGGAAGGCCAAGTGGCTTTGAAGATCATAGGCTTTTCTTTTTTTAATTTTCAAATTTACAGAAAAGTTGAAAGCATGGTACGATGAACACATATACCTTTTCCCTGGCATTCAAAGTTTGATGCTTAACAGTGTTGACAGTTACAGCAAAGGGTGTTTAACAATGTTAACAGTTGGCTCTTATCTCCCCTCTCCCCACCCCCCATTCCCTCTCTGTCTCCTTGTTAACCATTCATGTCACTTCACCCCTACTCACATCATAATGCATCTCCTAAAAATAAGAACATCCTTCTATTTTTTCACAGGGGGTGTTACTGTTTGCGTTTTAGTGGTAATAGCTATGATAGAATATCACACCTATAAGAACAGTAACTCAATTATCCAATGCATTTCCCCATTCATTCCCTGAATGTTTTGTTTTGTTTTGTTTTACTTGGACCAGGATCCACCGAGGTTTGCCTGTAGTATTTGACTGTGTTACCTCTTTAGATAGACTCTTTTAATCTATTATAGAATAGTTTCCCGCCTCTTAGGACTTGTTTGTTTTCATGTCATTGAGTTTCTTTTTGTAAGTCTGGGGCCAGTTGTCCTGTACAATGCCCTGCTTCCTGGATTTGCTGATTGTTTCCTCACAATTAGATTCAGGTTAAACACTTTGACAGGAACACAGGTGATGTGCGCTTCTCAGTGCTCACAATGTCCAGCTGTCCCACCTTTGGTGACTGGGTAAGATGGTGCAAAGGTCAAGTTTTTGTGAGGAATGTTGGGCTGACTGACTCCTGCAGTAGGTGGATTAGGACCCTGGCCTTGACTGATGAACAATGACTGGCCAGGAAGGCATGGAGGAAAGGCACAAAAAATTGACAAAATAATAATAGCAACAACAATAATAGCTACTGAGTGCTTTCTGTCTATAAGGCAAATGGCTAATTTTTACGTGGATATCTCACTTCATCCTCGTAACCACCTGTACAGTACGTACTACTGTCCATGTGTTACTGACAAGGCTCAGAGAGGGACAGTGATTCTCCCAGAGTCATACCCAAGTTAGTGGCAGAGTCAAGATTCAAACATCAGGCATCTGACTGCAAATCCACACTTTGCCACCAGGTTAGACCACCTTCTAACCATATAACAAATTCAGTGTCTCAGGGGAAAAGTACACACCCAAGATTTAGCTTACCTAGTTACCTGTTCTGTTAAGAAGGATAATACAGCCAAAAGTAGAAAAACATAAAGAGGGCATTTTAAAAAGTGAACAATTATAAAAGCAAGAGGATTATCTCAAGACAACTTACTGGACAAAAAGTGTCTCATTACAGAAAAACATGCACACAGCCTGTATTGATTTGCTTTAGTCAAATCATTTTTACCTCTTTAAGCCTCTGTTTTCTCATTTTTAAAATGAGCGAGTAGTACCCCAGAGTAGAGGCTAATCCAGGTTCTTATGGGATTTGAGGCTTATTCAATCTAGAGAGCCCTCTTTAAGAAAATAAATTATTAATAAAATCATAAATGAAAGTGAATATTTATCTAGAATGAGAAAAAAAGATCGCCACAAATACCACTCACAGCATAACATCCAAGCCTTGGAAAGAGGTACGTGCCAGGGAGGGGGCTCGAAGCTTAAGGTTCATTAGCGTCCCAGCAAAGCCACCTACGGCCGGGAGTCATTCTCAATTCCTCCCTTCCTCTCACATGAGACATCCACTTCAGCAGCAATGCCTGTGAGCCTGGCCCTTGCAATGTATCCGAAATCCCACCACTCTCACACCAGCCTTGCCGCCCTCCTGCAAGTCACCAATATCTCCCAACTGGACTGTTGCAACTGGTCTCCCTATTTTTATTCTGATCTCTCTACAAGTCTGTTCTCCACCCAGCTTCCAGAAAGATCCTTCTACAAGGTAATAAGATGCTGTCATTCCCTGTTCTCAGCCCTACAATGGCGCCCAGAACACTTCCACTGCCCCGTCCTATACCATAGCCACGAGCCACATGTGTCTATGGAGTACTTGAAAAGTGGCTCATGCGACAGAAGAAATAAATATTTAATTTACTTTTAATTTTAATTAGTTTATATTTAAAAACTGTTGCCCAATTCTATTATTGGGAAACTTTTAAGTATGATTGGAAAAACCTGGGTACGTGAATCTACTTTTTCACCATAAACTTATGAAATCTAAATATGGGTCAATTATTTCAGATAAAAATTTGATACCTGAGTTGGAAAGTTCTGTAAGTATAAAAATATGCACTAGATTTTCAAGAAATAGTATAAAAAAGAGTTTGAAATATCTCATAATTTTTTTACATTGATTGCATGTTGAAATGTTAACATTCTAGAGATATTGGTTGAATAAAAGATATTATTAAAATTATATCGTATCGCTTCTCGGCCTTTTGGCTAAGATCAAATATAAAATTATGTCACCTGTTTCTTTTTATTTTTCTTTAATGTGGCTATTGGAAAATTTTAAATTACACGTATAGCTTGTGTTATGTTTCTCTCAGCACTCACTGGAGTAAAATCCTGTGTCCTGGTTCCTGTCTCTCTCTGACTTTGTCACCTAAGCCTTTCCTCAGGATCACCTGTACAGTTGTCCTGTTCAGTGTAATTGGTCTATCCAGGAAGGGTACATTTTCCTTTTTTTACCTTTTTAAAAAAAATTTAATTTTTTAGAGACAGAGTCTCAATCTCTCTCCCAAACTGGAGTTCAATGGCCCAATCATAGCTCCTTGTAACCTTGAATTGCTGGGCTCAAGTGAGGCACCTTCTTCTAATTAACATAAAAGTATTGTCTGGGCTAATAGCATCTAGATTATGCCAATCTTGTTCCTGCTGCAGGGTCACTGGGCTTATTGTAGCATCTGCCCATAATGCTCTTCCCACTGGCTCACTCTCTGACTTCATTCAGGTCTCTATTTAATGTCAACTCTTCAGGAAAGCCTTCTGCAATCACCTATGAGCACCTTGTCTAAAATGGCACCCAAACTCCAGTCACTCTACCTGCTCTTCATAGGACTTGCTCCTGCCTGGAGTTCTATTATGTATCTATTCACTTGCTTGTTTTTCTCCCCTCCCCCCACCAACTGGAATGTAAGCTCATGAGGGTGGGAGCTTTGTCTAATTTACCAGTATATTCTCAGTGCTAAGAATAGTGACTGGTGTATAGTAAGGTTGTTGGCCGAATGAATAGATTCCTGTCTCAAAGGATGGCTGACCACACTTAATGAGGCACACGGTGTGAAAGTGTTTTGCAAACAGTTTAGATCACTGAAAGAAAAAAAGTTGTCCAAACAGGAGTAGTGACTCCTCTGAGCACAGCCAGACATAATTGGCCACCAAGACTTTGTTGTATAGCTTGCAAGAGACTCTCAAACCCAATCCCGTGCGAAGAGACCTTTAATGTCATTAATGACATGGCTCAGGGTACCTGGAAAGGCAAGGGATGGAGCTGACCTTGGAGAGCACAGAAACTGAGTTCCAGGGAGGACAATCTTCCTGACCACTCTCTAAGTCTCTCTTCCTCCCTGTCTCTTGATTCTTATTCTCTGAGCTTATTAGCATCATTCTTACATACTTCATTCCTCCATTGGCAATGTGAAAAAAGTACCATAAGCAGCTCTGGAATGGCCTGCATGGGTAGAGAGGGCATCCCCCTGGGCTCCACTTAAAAAATTTCAGGAAGGGTACTGGGGACCCATCCCTGGACCAATCATGGTGGCCAACGGGACTGTGTATCATGGTTGATGATCTGTAGCAGAACCGCCATGATGGAGTGTGGGGGGAGCATTTCCCCAAAGAGAGAAAGTGGTACTGGCCAGACAAGCTTTGCAGGTAGGAAGCAGTGAAGCCAGAGCTTCAGCCCAGGTCCATCTAAGGCCCGTGTTCTCCATCACTAAGCAGCAAAGCCCCACCTCCCCCATCATTGTCAAGGTCAGTGTCCTGACAGCAGAGCACAACCACCAACTCAGTTGTTCACCCCATTTTTGGAAAAGCTGGTGTGACTAATAGATGTTCCCTACCAGGGGAAAGGATAGAAAGAAAACAGTTAACAGATTGAATGGACTCCTAGACTTGGTCTACAGAGGCTATTTGAATAGCTTCTACAGCAGACAGGTACTAGATCAAACCATGGTCAATACCAGGATGTTCTAAGCCAGATTGGAAAGAAGTAAGTGCAGATAAATCACTGTGAGCAGATGGCATCCACCTGAGAGAGCTGCAGGAGCTCATGGATGAAATTGGGATGGTTGGTTGGCAGGAGTGTGGGACCTGTCAGCCCAAATGGCCACTATAGTGGAGAGGATGTCAGCTCACAGATGTGACCTGGCCATAAGAGCGCCTCAGCAGGGCCTGGGGAATTACAGCACCGATGAGTCAGCTCTCAGCCTCCATCTGGACCAAGCTGGTGGCAGGCGGAATAAAAGAAATAAACCCATGGACTTAAAAATAACTTACGGGGCAGGAAACAAACGGAGTGTGGGAGCAAGAGCGGCCACACAGGTGCTGCCCAGAGAAATCATACTTGATGACTGTACTAGAGTCTTCCAAGACCCAGAGGGGTGAGTCACTGTACGTGTACAAAGGGAAACTGATGGCTCTAATTTCCATGGGGGTCATGTAGAGCAAGCAACCGATATATCTGGAAAAGAGTAGGTTTTCTGAGTCACACTGTCCTGGCTCAAATCCCAGCTCTGCCACCAACTTACACTTGGGCCGATTGCAAAGCTTACTGGAGCCTTGACTTTCTCACCTGTGAAATGAGGAGATTCACACCTCACTCCAAAGGCAGTTTTGAGGATTAAAACTGATAGGGAAAGCACCTGGTAGGTAGCAGGTGGATAATAAATGATGGCCAGTATTATCTACTACATCTGGAACCAATGAGTATTCTAGCTGAATTCTAGGGAGCCCTGGGGTCTCTGGAAGCAGAGTGTTTGGGGCCACTATGGAGGGTCTTTGGGGATATCAGGAAACAGGGCCCCAGACTCCCTCATACTTTTCCCCAGACAATTCTGCTTGTAATTACCTTCTTCATAATATGCCTGTTGAGAAAAGGTGTAGCAGGATGAGATTCTCTGTCTCCTCACCTTCCATCCCATCCTCACTACCTGTGGGGATCATTTAATATAGTTAATGAGAATTCTACTTAAAAGGAACACAAGTTCGTTTGCTTCTAGATTTACCATCCCAAAGACTCTGAAGCACCTGCACCTTTAGTGCAGTGGCTGAGAGCAAGAGCTCTGGAGCTAGACTGTCTGGGTCTAAATTCTAGTTCTAGCTGGGTCACCCAAGGCTAATTACTTAATGGTTTTGTGCCTCAACTTCCTCATCTGTAAAATGGGCTTGAGTGTAATAGTAATACTTGGCTGATAAGGGTTAAATGAGTTCCACTGACAACACCTTGCACCATCAACTGCTTGCTGCCATCACAATCACCACCATCATCGTTAACATCATCACCATCATCATCCTCATCGTCATGATCACAAGCACCATCCTCATCGTTATCACCATTATTATCTTCTTCGTTATCATTATCACTGTCATCATCACCACCAATATCATCAGCAGCAGCAGCCACATCTTCATCATCACCACCACCATCATCATCATCACTGCACCCACAGAAATCTGTGACGATCTCCCTTGCCCCCCAGGATAGAACAAAGAATCGCAGTTTCCTGCATACACAAAGAGTGTGATGTGCACCATCCGGGGATGGACACACTTGAAGCTCAGACTTGGGGGGGAGGGAGGGCAAGGGCAACATACGTAACCTAAACATCTGTACCCCCATAATATGCTGAAATAAAAAAAAAAAAGAATCACAGTTTCCCTAACTTTGTATAGGAAACCAGAAGCTGGCAGCCAGGACCCTGGGTTGGGAGTGGGTAGACAAGGGAAGATGCAAGGCGACCTGTAGAAGACAGGATCCCCTACAGCCTACATCTGAGGCCAATTCTGCAAAGGCTAAAATGTCACCCAAGCAGGAAAGGGCTGTTTTCTGTGTTGTGCCATTCCCTGGGCCCCTGTTGATATGCATAATCAGCTACCAATTGAGTACCTTCTCTGGTCTTAACCTATACATTCACACTAGATGTCAGGTGGTGGCATGACACTGGGGTAACTAAGAATTTGGCTGCTACAAAAAGTTTAAAAAATACCTGCTTAAACTTTCAAGACTTCAAGGAATTGGGAAATAATTGAGCTGCTGACCGATTGACACAACCAAAGACACAAGCAGAGAGTGCTAGCCAGCAGGGAACACATGCCATAAAGGGACAGAGCTTTCTCTCGGATAGGGATGTGTAAAGAGTGAGACTCCTGAAGGATCCATGCCAGCCCCGGTTTTATTTAATATTCTTTTACAAGAGCTGAAGGAGGCGGGGTTGGGGGGAGCAGAGAAAGCTCTGGGTTTGCAGATGAAAGGACAAGGGGTGGGAAATTGATGACAGGAAAACAGTAAGATCTGAAGGCTCTGTGCAGGTGGGCAAGAAGGAGGGAGATGAGATCGAATGTGAGCAAGTTCAAGGTGATGCACTTAATAAAATGGGAGCCTTTGAGCATGCGGTCTCAGCACAGTCTCCAGGCTCCAGACATCACCGAGAAGAATATTAAAATCAAAGTGGGAAGGTTGCCCATTTTTTACATGTTGACTTCATTAGTACAGTTTCCCTCCAGTTCCCTGTATTTGGGGAGTTATTTTGAGCCCCAGCCCAGTGCGGGACAGTAATGCCATGCCTGGGAAGATGAATCGGGAGGGCGGGCAAGGGGGAGCCTGCCATCAGCTGAGTGGGCCATCTGGCTTGTTCAAGCGCTAATGGCCTTGTTGCCTTCCAGAGGATGACCTACAGAGGGGATAAAAGCCATAATGCTGTTATCAATTCCCAAGATGCCACCCTCTCAACTCAAGTGATAGATGACTGTGTTTTCTCTCCAGAATGCTTGTGTGCCGTCAGTGGTCCCCCACGCCCAGTGGCAATATCCGTGGGCCACAAATGCTTAGGATGAGCTGCTTATAAGGCTACTTCCTATTCTTGTGCCATATAGTTCAGTGCCCAGGGTCTATGTGCCTGTTGTGTAGATTTCCAGTGTGAGCTCATTGTATGAATGGCCCGAAAGGACTCTCTGACCAGCTGGCTCTCCCAAATGAGCTCATGCTGCCTTTTTCACTCCTCGGTTTTCTTCCATAAGGCTGAGTTTAAGAGCAAGGCAGACTTGGCTTTTAAACAGTATTATGTGTCATCTAAATAAATACATTTCACTAGGGAAAACATGCTAAATATGATATTCCCGTGAGTCACAAAACAGCTGTGCTGGCCTCACAGTGTAAATCTGTTCCCCCGTCAGTAACAACGATCAGAGAAGAACGGAGCTAGATCACATTTCACAATGGGCGATCACAAGAGAAGCAGGAAGGGGCCACCTCCTGGCATTCTGAGGGGACCTTCAGAACTGCTACAGAAAGCACATTAGCCAAGAAGAATAGCACCTAAATAAAATCTGACCAGGGTGCGTGGACTCATACAGACATGGAGTTAATGGGGAAAGGAGAGGAGAGGGGCAGAGAGAGTTCTACAAAGTACAATGAGTAGATCTCCCTTTGCTTTGATTTCCTATTTTGATTTTAAGAGATAAATCGAACTCAGCACACTTCCCACCCACCCACCACCACCTCTGACAAGGGCTAGAGGTCTCAGGTTCCACAAATAAATGAGCTAATACTTGCAAATTCACACTGTAAAGTGTAGAGAGCTATGGGCAGAGCTTATTTGTCATTATTATCATATAAATGACCATTTAGGGTTGTGGCTCTCTCTGTAGACCTGGTGTGACAGTTTTGGGAGACTTGGAAGAAGGAGGTAGAGCTTTAGAGTAAAGTCAAACCCCAGGTTTCTTACTTTCAAATGTCAGAGGGTCTTAAAGAATGGCTCTTGCTGTGGCCATGTTCCATGAATTCAAAATTCAGGAGGCAGAAAAGAAAAAAAGAGTCTATTTCGTTTTACTTTCCCCAAATGGCAATTTAGTTCTCCATTTCCCTAACCTAATTAATGGGAGGCCACTCATGTCGCTGAGGAACAGGGCTCACTGTCCATTACCATATTTTCCTGCTAAGCTCTACTGCGGAGGTGACAGTTTGGGAAGGAATCTTTAAATCACGCTAATAAGTTGCCTATTTTTTTCAAACATGTTTTCAAGATCATTTTGAGCCCACCCCTAGGAGAGAGACAACAGGTGAAAGGCATAAGGATATTATTCTCAACTGTTTAGAGGTTTGGGGGAGATTATCCCAACAGGGCTGTCACCTTCAAATTTTAATCCTTTTAGACCTCAACAAACAACCTACCAGTTTCCCGTTTTCCTAAGTCCAAGAACGCCGCTGGCCAAAGTGGCCTAAGAACGTTTCAGAAGGAACTCAGGCAATTGAGAGCCCAGGTCTAAGATCCTAAGACACGCTCCGTGGACCAGCTGTCCCCACAGCCCTGTCTTTAAGTTTTCATCTTTGTGCCAGCTGCTGCTCTTGCTCCTCTGAAGCACATCAGCCAGCGAGAATTACATGTGGAATGCACTATCTTCTAATAAAAAAATCTGAAATTAAATCCTCGTGTCCTTTGATAGCAACTTTCAAAAGCAAAATTGCCTGCTCAATTATCCAGATAGCACTTTTTGCCTATCCAGAGAAAAATGACACACAACAGAGTGAATACACTTAATATTTTATTTTCAGAGGCATGTACCATAGAATATCTGTTAGTGTAATTAATTTGAGTCATGCCTACCAAGAAATTATTTAATTATATTGCTAGTTAAATAGGTGATATGATTATAATAAACTAACATTCTTTTTTTTTTAAGACCTATTTATTGCCAGGTGGTAGGAAGAAATAGAGAGGGTTAGAAATCATTACTGAGAAGGCTTGAACAACCACAATTTACTGCAAAGAGATAAAAACCAAACACCTCAGCCATATTATCACCATAATTGTCTGCAGTTTACCCATCTTGTAAAATAAACGGATCATGAAATGTGAGAGCACATTTCAAAACATACATAGAAGGTGTTAGAGTGATTATGCGTAGGATGCCTGACTTAATTGTAAATTGTTTTTCTTTCAGTGGGAAATGAAAAGGTATTAATTAGTAGTGATTTCGACAAGACTGGAAGTCGGTGGACTTTGGTTTAACGAGAACTCTGCAAAGGTGCCTGCATGATGCAGAGAGGCTTCCCCACCCCCAGCCCCCCTGCCTTTCTTTTTTAGCTTTTAATGGCATTTTGTTGTTTGCTAATCCCTGGTGCGGACACACACTTGCAGATCTGAGATTTGATAAATGTACAAGTGGTTCAAGTTTTAACAAGAAGCTTTTCTCTCCTAACTCCAGGTGGCAAAAACAAAAGCTGGACTGCATTGTGTGGCCCCGGGGAGCTGCAGACTGGGGATTAGAGCCTCGGCCCAGGTGCCAGCTGTCTCTTACGACTTCAGAGGTGCTGGCATCACATTGAAATCCGACTCAACACTCCCTTCCCAGGCACCCCGTTCTGAGCCTTTTCCACCAACAGGTCCTTATTCTCAGCCGCCGAAATAATTTATGGGTTTCCACTGTTCTCCTTGGCTGCATCCTCAAGTACACCGACTCCTCCCTTTTCTGGACAGACTCTCCATAATTCAGCTGGCATCTCATCGGCACCTCGCTGCTCTCCACTCCTTCCTCTCTCCAGAGTCGTGATTCTTCCTTCTTGAGTCGAAGAGGGATTACAAGCGAATAGACACCATCCTTGAGCGCAGTTCGGGTTAAACAGAATGGGGAATGACTCAACCACATTTTCTCTTCTTTGTGGAAATAAGCTCAATATTTCCCTTGCACAGAGAGCACGTCAGCTCCACTAAGGCAACAAACCTCGCTCCTTTTCTCCAGGTCAACGCCGCGATTCTGCATTTCTCACCCACAGATACGACTATTCATGGCATTGTTTCAAGGAGCATTTTCGGAGCTTCAGCATGCCCTGCTTTACCTGGCTAATTGGTTCCATCCTCTTGTATGATGCAAAAACAAAATCATTATGATACAGCGTCTTTAGTTAAGTTGCGAATGGGGTCAAAATGCCTGGGCAAATGGATCTGGCAGTCAAATTCGGACTGTCATCTTTTGTGGTCCATCTTCCCAGGAAAGCCACAGATAGTATAAAAGACTCTGATTAACCTCACCAGCACTGCTGCAGATAAAACAATGATAATATGGACATGAAAAATGAATTATTTAAGATGGACTTCTGCTGGGCTCTGTGTAGACAGTGTGTGTGTGTGTGTGTGTGTGTGTTTCATACCAGCTCTGTGATTTTTGTAGTTTGGTTCAGACTTCCATCAGTCCGTTAATTTCTCTGACGGATTCCAGGGAACCGTGAGCAGTCACTGGAAGACTTTGGCTGGGTATGCTGCTGCCCAGGGACAGTGGCCCACATTGCAGACCCCCACACATGCGGGAGCAGGTAGATGGAGCACAGCCTGCCAACACTCAACACACAGGGGACAGATCACACGTAGGAAACCTTAAAAGTGCTCTATCCTTCCAGTCCAGGTGAGAGACCCCCTCAGCATGTGTCTGTAGTCTTTATCTTTTACAATAATATATCTCAACATTTTGTTTAGTAATTTAACATGTTTGACAAAAACAACATGAAAGAGTTAACATTAAAAAATGCTGGCAGAGAGCACAGAGGATTTTTAAGTGTGGTAAAACCTCTATGTGTGATACTGTGATGGCAGACACGATACATCATCATACCTCTGTCCAAACCCGTAGAACACGCAACACCAAGAGTGAGCCCTAATGTGAACTGTGGACTTTGGGTGATAGTGACGAGTCAGTGTATAATAGGTTTATCAATTGTAAGGAACGTAGCATTCTGCTGGAGCACGTTGACAGTGCAGGAGGCTGCGTGTGTTTTGGGGAGTCAGGGGCATATGGGAACTCTCTGTACCTTCTGCTCAATTCTGCTGGAAACCTAAAACTGCTCTAAAAAATAATCTATTAAAAAACAAACAAACACAAAAACAATGGGTCATCCCACCACAAATCCTTTATGAAATGAAGTCAACTAAAATATTTTTTAATTAGCCATGCCACAACATTAAAGTATATTTTTGTTCTATTTAAGAAACAAACAAACAAAAGACACTGGCAGTAAGTAAATGAGGGGCACCTAAAAGGAGCAAACCTTGGACACGTGTCTAAAAATAATACCTACATCTCCCTTTTCGGCTTTAATTATTTTAACACCCCTAGTGAGCTATCTGAGAGCTGAGATGGGAACATTCTCAGGAGCCTCCCGGCAGCCCCTGACACTTGGTTGTTACTTTATTTAAAGCAGACATCAGGTGAGGGGGGGAAACGGGAAACTGAGAGCCAGGAGGGAATTTGGGAACGTTGTCAAATCCACCTACAGCTGTCGGCGGGAAGCAGCTCCCTAAACAGTCACGGGTACAGAGGATTCTGAAAACCACCCAAAACTTAGATCTCCCTCCCAGCTGCTTTGCAAGGCTTGGGGTGTCAACCCTGAAGTCCTTCCTTATGTTGCAAGCAGAAGTCCCGCCTTCCAATTGGGTCAGCACTGAAGAAGATTAAAAACTAGCTTTTTAGGAGGAACTTTGTAGACATAATGTTGAGAAAATGAAGCCAGCCATTGAAGAGAATGATTCTGCATGGTTCCTTCACAGGTAAGTCAAAAAACAAACACAACTGATGGTGATAGAAGTCCTAGGAGCGGTTTTTCTTTGCTGGGGCTATCACTGAGGGGAAACTTCTGGAATGCTGGATTCTATACCACGCTCTGGTACGTGTTTGCTTAGTAAAGAGTCATCCAGCTATACCCTCGAGATGTGGGAATTCACTCTGTGTGAGTTGCACCTCATTCATTTATGCCTTTATAGGATCTTGACCTCCCTAGGTCATACACCTTGACAAATGTCGAACATGCAGAAATGTGTAGGCAATGATGCTTTGCATGTTGCGTACTCGCAATCTAACAACTCTTAATTATTGCTGTTTCCTCCAAATCTTTTTTTTTTTTAAGAAATAAAACATTCCAAGTAGAATTCTACTGCAGATAGAATCGAACCCTTGACATATCTGTTTCCAATCACATTATTCTCCCCCTCCCTCTCCAGAGGTAAACATCATCCTGTGTTTAGTATTTTTCATTGTCATTTATGTTTTTATACTTTCCCAACATATGTATTCTATGGAGCCATAAAAGATACATTGTGTTGTTTTGCAGGCCTTTAAACTTTATATGAATGATATCATATAGTTGGAATCATTCTGCAACTTGCTTTTTCAGTCAAGAGATTTTGTTTCGAGAATTATCCATACGAATTCAGGTAGCTCTGTTTCCTTCAGTTTAACCACTATAGCACTATATAGTACTCAGGGCACAAACATGCCGTTAATTTATTTATCCATTCTCCTGAAATAGACATTTAGGTTGTATGGGGAAGAGAGTTGGTTGCTTCCCAAATCCCTTCTCCCTTTGTTAGTAGCAGAAGCCCACATTTATACAAAGCTACAAGGTGCCCAGTTAAAAGGCTACCTTTCCCCGCCTTTCTTGCTCCCAGGTGTGGTCATGTATAAATTCTGGCCACCACAATATAAGCAGGATTTCCAGGGCAGGACATGAGAAGATGCCTCCGAAGAGTGACAGACTGGGCATGCCCTTTTGCTCTTCCTCCCTCTCTCTCTCCTGCTGACCAGAATGTGGATTTGATTGCTGGAGCTTGGGCAGCCGTGCAAAGCCACGCAGTGGTGCTGAGGTGGGAGGCTACCTGCTAAGTATGACAGAGGAGGAAGACAGACGAGACCCAGGTCATTGGCAACTTTGTGGAGCCTTCATCCCACCCCTGGACTTTCTTTTAAATGTGAGGGAATAAACCCTTATATATTAATATAATAAGAACAGGCACATGGCTGGATACTTTCCAGACAGACCATACTCAGAATATTTGAGAGTTTCTGCTTCTGTCTATTGCCGTTCTTAGTATGGTCAGAATTTTACATTTTTGCCTATCTGATGGGTGTGAAACAAGATCTTGTTTACTTTGGTTTTGCTTTTGTTTGTTTTTGAGATAGAGTCTCACTCTGTTGTCCAGGCTAGGGCAATAATTAAATTATTTTAATTGGCATTTCCCAGATTCCTAGTGAAATTGAACATTTTTCCCATATGCAGGCTTCCTTGTCAATGAATTATCTGTTAACTTTCTTTGCCAACTTTTGTATTGATTTGTGTTTTGTTTTGTTTTCTTCTCAATAACTTGTATGAATTCTTCATACATTTTCTGGAAACCACAGCTTAATCAGCTATTTCTTCTTTTTATTGGCGTCTTATATTTTTACTTTGTCTTTTGTTGTACAGCGCTTTTATTATATTGTAGTCAAATTTATACATCTTTCCCTTGACAGTTTGTACCTTTTTTTGTCTTGCTGAAGCAATCTTTCCTCCAGGATGGCCAAAAAAATATTTTTCTTTATTTTCTATTAAAAGTTTTCCAATCTTATTTTTTACATTTAAATCTTTAGACCACCTGGAATTTATTTTTGCATACGTTATGGAGAGGGAACTAATTTTTTATGTAGATTACCGATTGTCCCCAAGCCTTTCCCCACTAATTCATAATATTAGCTTCCATATACATTTGTTTCTGTTCTTCCTATTCTAGTCCATAGATGTATCAGTCCGTCTTTCTGTTATTACCACGCTGTTTAAAACCCCAAAGCTCTGTAAAAATGTTGGTATCTAGTAGGGCAAGTTCCCCCTTGTCCTTTGCATGACATTTTGAATAACCTTGGGAAGTTCTTTGAGAAACCATGTTGGGATTGAATTCGACTTATGAATTGGAAGAGAATTATTATATTCTATTATAATAATTATATTATACATAATTACATATTATATTATTGTATAATCATTATATTATGCTGGAATAAAATTTATTATATTGAGGATTCCCAAGCTTGTACAGGCAAATGTTGGAGATATTTCGGGTTCAGTTCCAGACCACCCCAATAAAGTGAATATCCCATTAACGCAAGTCATGTGAATTTTTTGGTTTCCTACTGCGTATAAAAGTTATTTTTACACTATACTGCAGTGTATTAAGTATGCAATAACATTATTTTTAACCTTAATTTAAAAATATTTTGTTGCTAAAAAAATGCTAACAATCATCTGAGCCTTCAGTGAGTCATAATGTTTTTGCTGGTGGTGGGTCTTGCCTCAGTGTTGATGACTGATGAATGATCAGTGTGGTGGTTGCTGAAGGTTGGGTGGCTGTGGAAATTCCTTAAAATAAGACAACAGTGAAGTCTGCCACATTGATTGGCCCTTCCTTTCACAAACGTTTCTCTGCAGCACGTGATGCAGTTTGATAGCATTATATCCACAGTAGAACTCCTTCCAAAATTGGAGTTAATCCTCTCAAACCCTGCTGCTGCTTTATCAACTAAGTTTATGTAATATTCTAAATCCTTTGTTGTCATTTCAACAATGTTCACAGCATCTTCACCAAGAGTAGTTTCCATCTCAAGAAATCATTTCCTTTGCTCATCTAAAAGAAGCAACTCTTCATCCTTTAAAGTTTTATTATGAAATTCCAGTCATTCAGTCACATCTTTAGGCTCTATTTCTAATTCTAGTTCGCTTGCTATTTCTACCACATCTGCAGTTCCTTCCTCCACTAAAAGCTTGAAAGCTTCAAAGTCACCCATCAGGGCTGGAATCAACTCCTTCCAACCTCCTATTAACTTTGCTATTTTGACCTCCTCCCATGAGTCGTGAATGTTCTCAGTGGCACCTAGAATGGTAAATCCTTTCCAGAAGGTGTTCAATTTACTTTGCTCAGGTCCATCAAAGGAATCACTGTCTATAGCAGGTACAGCCTTACAAAATGTATTTCTTAAATAAGAAGACTTGAAATTTGAAATGACTCCTTGATCCATGGGTTGCAGGGTGGATGCTGTGTGAGCAGGCATGGAAACATTAATCTCCCTGTGCATTTCCATCAGAGCTCTTGGGTACCAGGTACATTGTCAATGAGCAGTAGTATTTTGAAAGGAATCTTTTTTTCTGAGCAGTAGTTCTCAACAGGGGGCTTAAAATATTCAGCAAACCATTCTGTAAACAGATGTGCTGTCATCCAGGCTTTGTTCCATTTACAGAGCACAGGCAGCAGAGATTTAGCATAATTCTTAAGGGCCCTAGGATTTTCAGAATGGTAAATGAGTATTGGCTTTAAACTTAAAGTCACGAACTACATTAGCCCCTAACAAGAGAGTCAGCCTATCCTTTGAAGCTTTGAAGCCAGGCATTGAGTTCACTCTAGCTATGAAAGTCCTAGATGGTGTCTTCTTCCAATAAGAAGTCTGTTTTGTCTGCGTTGAAACGCTGTAGTGTAGCGTAGCCACCTTCATCAATGATCTTAGCTAACTTGCTACGGCTTCTATACCAGCACTTGCTGTTTCACCTTGTACTTTTATGTTATGGAGATGGCGTCTTTTCTTAAAATTCATGAACAAACCTCACTTCCAACTTTTCTTCTGCAGCTTCCTCACCTCTCTCAGCCTTCACAGAATTGAAGACAGTTAGGGTCTTGCTCTGGATTAGGTTTTGGCTTAAGGGAATTGTTGTGGCTGGTTTGATTTTCTCATCAGACCATTGACACTTTCCCCCTATCGGTAGTAAGGCTGTTTCCCTTTCTTACCATGTGTTCACTGGAGTAGCACTTTTCATTTCCTTCAAGAACTTTTCCTTTTCATTCACAACTTGACTAACTGGTGCAAGAGGTCCAGCTTTCAGCCCATCTTGGCTTTCGACATGCTTTCCTCACTAGTTTAATCATTTCTGGCTTTAAAGTGAGGACGCGTGACTCTTCCTTTCACTTGAACACTGAGAAGCCACTGTAGGGTCATTAATTGGCTTAATTTCAATATTGTGTCTCAGGGAATAGGGAGGCTGAGAAGGAGAGAGATGGGGAAATCGCTGGTCAGAGGAACAGTCAGCACACACAACACTGAAGTTCTCTGTCTCACATGGGCATGGCTTGTGATGGCCCAAAACAATCACAATAGTAACATCAAGGATCACTGATCACAGATCACCATAACAGATATAGTAACAACGAAAAAGTTTGAAATAGTGCGAGAATTACCAAAATGTCACCCAGAGACAGGAAGTGAGCATGTGCCATTGGAAATATGATGTCAATAGGCTTGCGTGAAGCAGGGCTGCCACAAACCTTCTATTTGTCAAAAAACACAATATCTGTGAAGCACAATAAAGCAAGGTATGCTCGTATAGAATTTAGCTATGCCTTTAGAAAACTTTCTATTGTGTAGTAAACAAAGTTCTCACTTTAATGCTTGGTTTGATGTGTAAGACAACCAGCGAACGCCTGCCTTTCTTTTCCTGATGCTTTCTGCATGCAGAATAACGGATGCCTCTGTTTCTAGGATAGCAGGCCGGGCACTGGCCAATAGAACAAAGGTGGTAGCACCTTTTCTCCTTGTGGCACCTCGAGGCTCCAGTTTGGGTATCGTAATTATGCTAACTATGTAAAATTATTTCAGTACCTTCCTCTATTTTTCTAGTCTCTGAAACAGCTTTCATAAGACGAGAGCTCTCTAGTCTTTGAAGTTTTGTTATAAGTCACCAGGAAGATGATCTATGTCTTTTGTCTGTGTATGAGGGATGGGGGATGGGGGTGAGAGTGGTGGTGGGAATTCTTTTGATTGCCAATTCAACTTTTTTAGTAGTTGTTGATTTATTTAGTATTTTAAAATCTTCTTGAGCTCATTCGAGTAGCCTATGTTTTTCTATAAAATGGTTCATTTCATCTAAGTTTTCAAATTTGTTGGCATAAAGTTATTCATTATATCCTCTCAATTAAAAAAAATCTCAACTGTATCTGTGTTTCTTTACTCACTTCTATCCTTGTTATTGTTTATGTATGCCTTTTCGTCCACTTTAAAAAGTCAGTCTTGCTAGAGCCTTGTTTGTTTTGTTTGATTAAAAAGACAACTTTTAAAAACTCATTTCTTCTTTATCTTAGTTTTCCATTTTACTATTTTCAGTCATTTTAGCTTTTTCTCTTTTAAAATACAAAAATGGTATTTTAAAATACTATTTAAAATTTAAATGCAATAGTTCATTGCATTTCTCAAGGTGTTTCATGGGTTTTTGTGCTGCCTCTTGTCTCTTATTTTTCATACCTTTCCTCTAATAATGAGCATATTTTAACTTTTACAAAGTTAGCATAATCACAATACCCAAATTGGAGCCTTGTGGTGCCACAAGGAGAAAAGGTGCTACCACCTTTGTTCTGTCAGCCAGTGCCAGGCCTGCTATCCTAGAAACAGAGGTCATAAACTCTCTCGTTGCACAGGTAAAAATGTCTCTGATTTATCTTTACTGATGAATGATAGTTTAGCTGGATATAGAATCCCAAGAAAGGCACTTTTAAGGAATTTCCTTCATTGGCTTATCACATTTTATAATTATATATGTTGTGTGATTATCTGGTAAAATGTTCATCTCCCACCAGAATGGATTTTGTTTGTTTTGTTTACTGTATATCCCTTTCCCTAGAGTAATGCCAGGCACATAGTAGGCACGCAACAAATAGGTGTCAATGAATGAATGCATGCATAAATGAATCCTTCACTGAGCTCTCTGTTCTCTGCAGGCAAAGTCAGCTTCTTCCTGCTCAGGGCTGAGTCCCAGTGGCTTGCCTTGTGCCTGATGGAGCAGGAACCAAATAAATACTTGTTGCAGGAATAAATGAACCCACTCAAGTTCTAAAACAAAAGAACAGGAGTAGGGGGCTTGGAAACTAGTGACTTTTGAAAAGACAATCTTCTGATTCTCTAGGTTCACATGTTCTTTAAAAAAATTTTTCCCTTGCGTTAGCTGCAAGGGAGTTGGGGGCAGTCTGGGCGCTTTCATGAGAGCAAAGCCCTCCTTGGAGTGTTCCCTTTTGCCACCATCTGCACAAACTTTCAAAGGTCTGTCCACAGAAAGAATAACGTTTTCCAGCTTAACTGGGAGCCTGACCGAGTCTGTGTTTCTAAACAGACTATGCTACGTCGTTGCTGGTGGCTCCTTTAAGGGAAAATGTTGTCACAACAGGAAAGACGACATCCAGATGCTGTCTGTATGGACAGGCATAGCAACCGATAAAATATTCAGCAGCTACTGCTGTGGCCTCACAGAGGGCCCGTGCTGCAGGGAGGACCCTGCAGCAGAACCAGCTGAGGCCCCAGTGTGAGGAAGTGCATTAGGGTTTTTCAGTAAGGCCCATTTAGGAAGGAGGCAGGGACCTTTGAGACCCATTGTACAGGAGGCATTTAGAGAGTTAGCCCCCTGAGAGCACTAATGTGCTTCGATTTGGCCATTTATAAAGTAGAAGGAACTATTAGGACTCAGAAAAGATGCCTGGTCTACACCAGTTGGAGGACACAGGGGTCACCTGTATGTCAACAAAGTAAAAAGGTCATGCCTAAAACCCTTAGTCTGTCTGTCAGCCCTAGAACCCAACTCATTATTTCCAGGTAGGTTGTTCTGCTTATTCACTTTCTGGGCAGATGAAACAAGTCTCATACGTATAGAGTCCCAATATTTCCAACTCGGACCTGTTTTTATAGACACAGATGGCACTCTGTCCCACTCAAATAGTCCCCTCTAGTTGGAATACAGGAAATAATGTTGCAACAGACACCCTTTGCCAGTTGGGGACAGAAATACAGTGCACATCTCTGCCCTGGGTCACTCACGAGACCACAGTCCACTGACAGCAGAGTTGGGGTGGGAGCATAAAAAGAGGAGAAAAACAAGTTTTAAAGATGCCAAAGCTAATGTGTTAGCAAGATTTTAAAAGCATGTTTTCCTTGGCTGTTGGAGAATAGGCCTTTTCGCAAATGGCATCTCCTTTAGTCGTGACGTCTGCTCTGAAACATGGAAGTATAAACAAAGAAAAACATTCCTTCCAAATATTGCAGGCAGAACGCAGTTGCTGAAGGAAAGGAGCAAAAGCAGAATCAGAAAAGCGAATTATTTTTTGAGGCATCAAAGTAGGTTTGCCAAAGGAGAGCGCTATTTCTTTGTTGGGGGGAGAAAAAGCCATTATAGGACATACGTTATAGTCGCTCTTTCATGTCGATATGTGGCAAGAACGTTTTGGCTGCTCTCTTGCTCACGGAGAGCCTCGGACTGGTAGGCCACTGCTCGGTTTTGCTTTTCAGAGATGTCCCAGCTTTGGTGTCCTCAAGAAAGTGACTTACTGAGTGGCTTTATTCATCTTTCCAGTAAAGATTAACAACAACAATAATAATACAGTAATAAGTTGGCCTCGAATCTTGGCAAAACTTAAAACCACATGCACTGGTAATTAAGCTTTTTTTCGCCCCCACCAAATGAGACTTTTTTTGGACCAAACAAATAGCTTTAGGCATGTGGACATCTTGATGAGACTGCCTCTTCTCTTTTGAGGATCAAATCCTTGCCAATGTTGTTTGAAGTTCAGAGCCCCGGGTGGGATCTGAGGCGTGTTAATAAAACAGTAGCACATGGTTGGAGTTGTTCTGCAACTCAAGACTTCATCCCCCGAGGGAAGCGTAGTGGACGACTGTAACCGAAAAAAAAAAAAAAAAATGGTCTCCAAGTCACACTGACATTATGGAATCAAACGTATGTCTTCACGCCTCTGACCACCCAAAGGATTCAATCACAGGAATGCCTAATTCTCTTCTAATCAATGCCCAGCCCAGACAGTCACCAACCATCTCTGCGACAAAAGTCACTGAGCATTTGGAGGTATACACAGCTTGTTTGTGTTGAGTTAGCACAGCCTTGCAAAGCACAGATGTTTTCCTTTTAATCCTGTTTGTACTTAGCAATGGTCACACTCGGTGTCATTTGGCTGCAGGAAACTCCTCTAGGAATGATCGTGCAAGAGAAATAGCATGTGTATGGTGCCATCTGATTTAGGGTAGCTCCCTGCCTCACTGCATAGCTGAGCACAGTTAATTTATTTGAATGAAATGGGGCTATGAATGTGAGGATGAACATACACATAAATACCTCCTGGTTTTTTTTTTTGGATGCTAATTCTATAGAATCTAATTATCTGGTCCTTTGAGATAAGTTTATGACACTGCTTAATGTACTTTTGGATATTCACTTCATCAGGATTTGCAAAGCGTCTTCCTGCAAGAAGTGGCACATTTTAAAATTCAAGAGCTCAGACTGACAGCACACAGCCTGGGTTTGAGCCTTGGATCTGCTGTTTCCTAGCTGTGTGACTTTGGGCAAATCACTTTCCCTCTCTGGGCTGTTTCTCCATTAGTACAAAGAAGCGAATACAGGTACTTACATCATAGGGCTGTTGTAAAGATTAAGGCAGATACTGCACCGTGGCACTCAGAGTAAATTTGCAATACCTGTTTGTTATTCTTTTATTTCATTTATGTGCCTTGGCCTTTCATTCCTCATTTAAGGCCTTGACCTTGGTCTGCATAAAGAGCCAGCTCATGTTGCAGAGGTGTGTGTGTTTCTCCTCTGCCCACTAAAATGTCCACCTTGCTCTTTCCTTTGAATCAAGGAACAAAGGCTGCTGGGAAGCAAGATTTTGTCCTGTTGCTCTTGTCATTGTGACGCTGTGGCGTAACTTTGGATCAGCTCCAGAGAGAGGACGGCCCCTCGTGAATAGGACACAGGGCAGATCAGTTTGGGAGGGTGAAAGGTCCAGATTCAATGAGTGCTAACGAAGGGCCTGCTCAGTGCTGGGAAGTCAGGTAGGTCAATTCCCACGTGTGGTTTTTGCAGTACTCATAACGACACTACGGGGCAAGCATCATTCTGGTCTCCATTGTAAAGAACAGGCAACCGAGCATTAAGGAGACTCCACTGTCCCAAGATCCCACCCTGCCTGCGGGATAAGGTCCCAGACCCAGGAGATTCTCTACAGTGTGACCCCAGCCCCAGGTATCCATCTGCCCCGCCCCCTTCGTCCTCTGCCTCGCACCTCCCTGTCGCCCAAGGGGAACGGAGCTTTCTTCTTCCTGTCTCAAAGGGGACTCAGCCTACAACAGCCAACAGCACAACCAACAGAAAATCCACCCCAAAAAAGCACTGAACTATGGTGAGTGTATTCTCTGGCAGTCTCTCGGGGAAGGCCTTCGCATGCGGAGGGCTGTCCTAAAAACCCACTTTTCACAGCTCTGCCCTCCAACCCCCCATCCTCGTGGGAGCTGCTCATCCATTTCCTCTTCCCCCTTCGTTAATTCTTTTTATTTAGTTAGTTAGTTATTCAAAATATTAAGGGGGTACAAATGTTTTAATTTACATGGATCATTTTTATAATGCTTGAGTCCTGCCTATGGGTGTGCCCACCACCCAAATAGTGTTCATAGTACCCATTAGGTTGGTTTCTTTCCCCTCCCCTCCACCCCCGACCCCCGGTCGCCTTCCCCCTCATTAATTCTTAAATGCCACTCCTTTGTCCTCCTCTTCTCCCAGAGGCCCACCTCCTCTCCTTCCCCAGGTGCAGTTATGTGGCCGGCCTGGCCGCCTGGCCGTGTCCTCTCCACCCCTTGCGCAAATAAGCATGGCCAAGGGCGTCAGGGAGGACGGTCAAAGACTGCAAGTCTAGATGTTAGCATATTTTAAATGCGATTCACACTGCACTCGAGCAACGCTGAGCTGGCGCTACGTTTCCTGCACGGGTGACAGCATCCCTGCACGGGCCACTCAAGGTGTCTCCTGCAGACGTTTCTCTTCCCTCTGCCCTGAGCGTCTTCTTCTGTGCTACCTCCTCCTCCTCAGGCACTGAGGCGCCGCTCAGGTGCTCAGGGAGGCCTTTCCCCGACTGAACGGACCCCTCACCTGGGTGGGGGTCAGGGCTCCCCTGTGTCCCTGATTCTAGCTCATGCAAAACCACCACAGTTTGCATCTGGAGTTGTCTCCCACCAAGTTGCAAGGCTCCTGAGGGCCCACAGCAAGCTCTGTGCAGATGATTGCTTCTATTGGTTTGTTTTCAGAGTGGCTTAAACAAATATGAGTTTATTCTTCTCAGTAACAAAAACCCAGAGGTGGGGCATCACTGGCACCGAGTCACAGCCACACGGAGGCAGGGCCGGCCTCTGCACCTCCTGCTCTGCCCTTATGCTGGTGCCCGCTCCCTGCACGGTGGCTCCTGTGACCCCTGACAGTGTCTCTGCGGTCCAGAGAGGAAGGGCAGGGCAGAGGGGTGTGGAGCCAGCTGCGTCTGAACTTCTCTCGGGAAGACAACGGCTTTCCCAGAACCCAGCCCGCCTTAGGGCTCATGGGCCGTTCTTGGGTCTCTGAGCATTTCCCAGTGAGGGCTTGTTTAAGGGAGCATTATGATGTGATGCGATTTGTTTTTGCTTTTGTTTTTGTCTTTTATCGGAGTGAAATTCCCACAACATAAAATCCACCATTTTAAAGTGAACAGTTCAGCGGCACTGTGCACATCCATGAAGTTGTGCGACCACCGCCTCTCCCTAGCCCCAAAGCATTTTCATCACCCCAAAAGCAGACCCCACACCCCTTAAGCAGTCGCTCCTCATTGCCCCCCTCCCCCTTCCCCTCACGGCCACCAATCTGCTCTCTGTCTGTCTCTGTGGATTTGCCTGTTCTGATGTTTCATATAATGGGAATCATACGCTCTGTGGCCTTCTGCGCCTGGCTTCTCTCCCTTGGCACATTTTTGAGGTTCATCCATGTTGCATCGTGCGTGGGTACTTTGTTACTTTTTACAGGTGAATAATATGCTATTCTACGTATACGCCACATTTTGCTTATCCATTCATTTGTTGATGGATATTTCGGGGGAGTTTCCATGATGTGATTTGAACCCAGGCATCCTGGCTCCAAGTTCCCCCTGCAAGATGCCAGAACCCAGGCCTGAGGGTGCAAAAATGCACTGGAGCAGCGGCAGGAGAGCCCTGGTTGCCTGGGGAGAGACAGGAGGAAGGCCCACGTCCCTGTCCTGCTGGAACCTGTGAGCATCTGACTTTTGGGAACAGAACCTTCTGCGTCCACTTAGAGCCACCGGGGAGAGCAGTCGTTCTCTTAACCTGGGCCCATCCAATCCAGGTCTGCCTTGGCTGGAGCCCAAGCGAGAGCATTCCTCAGCACTCGTGTCATTTTATGTGGTTCTTATTAGTAATCAGATAGGATTCATGGCTGGTTGACTCTTTATTCCTGCCAGAGGCTGATAAATTGGCCAGACGCAAGAATCATTCTTCAATAATTAAAAGCCTTTATGGCTTGCAGGAAGGAGCAAATCTAGGAGCACCCACCGTGGACCTGTACAATGCTCCTCCCGGCCAGAGTCTGTGTCTGCCATCGGCTGGGTGACTGTGCACCCATGTGGTCTCTGGGGATCTCCGACCGGCCACCCAGAGGCGCTGCTCCCTGCAGATTCGTGCCCTTTCAGACGTGCCCTGGAGTTTGAGTACAGACCAAGTGGTCTTGGGAAGCACGAGGATGGCCCTGAGGACGCTCCCCCTCCAGCAGGCTTGCACGGAGGACCCACTCCAGCCCCTGTTCATTTCCTGCTCTGAGGGCATGTAGGGTGTCTCCAGAGTGGGAGAAAAATCCTCAGGCCCAGGGAGGAACTCTGTTCCTAGGGGAGGACCCAGGAGGGAAACGCCCAGCCATTGGCTTATGGCAATCGAAGGGAAGCGCTGAGCCACGTCACTCAAAGGGACCAAATCAGACAAGCATGGCCCAAGCCAACTTCCTTTTCTCAGGGGCAGAGATTTGATTTCAGAGTGAGCCATCATTGCATCACGCTTAAGAGCTCTGGCTTTTGAGTCAAAAAGACCTGAGTTTGAATCCAGGCTCTGCCATTTACTAGCTGTGTGACCTCGGGTAAGTTACTTAACCTCTCTGAGCCTTAGAGACAAGGATAACATCAACTTCATGAGGAGTGAACAGGACCATCCATGTGAAGCACAGTGCCTGGCCCATGGTGGGAGCTCAGTAAACAGTAGCTGTGGATACAGTAGACGTCTCCTCAGTTCCCCATTCCACTTGCTCCTGGGGGTCAAGTGGCAGAGAGAGCTGCCAGGACCCCCACTCTCCTACCTCCCCTCGTCCGAGATTCCATGCAAGGTTTTACAGACTCAGATCTAGCCAGGGCATTTTTCCTAGCAGGGGGCCCTCTTTGCCAGGATGGGCTGAGGATTATAAAATGTGGTTAAGAGTTTCAAGGTCAAACCTAGTACTTCCTATGAAAATAAAAGATAGCCGTACATTACGTTGTCAAGTTAATACAGTGTGATGGAGCATCTCCAGACTGCAGATCCTGGAGGACTGTAAAAGTCTAATAGATTTAGGGAAACTGTACCTCAGGGAGCATATTAGACAGCGCTCATCAATGGATCAAAACTGTCTTGGAGGCTCCCTTCCCAGGGAAAGGCAGAACCCCACTAAATGATTGCTTTCCCTTCAACAACCGGGAGATAAATGGTACTTCATACATTAACTTTACACGAATGGGGCACTCATTCTGAGCGGAGAATGCACCTTATTTTACCCCAAATGAAAAAGTATATCCTTTGAAAGCCAAATTCCATTTTTAAAAAATGCTTATAAAATGACATAATACTGTATTAATTCCCTTAGCTCCATCTACTGACTTCGGATATACTCGGGCACATCTAGCTTCGTGCCCCTGTTGGTGAAATGCCCTTAATTATTTCAAAGGATGTTTTGATGCATTTAAGTTTTAATCGGATATAAAATTGGCGGAGTGTAAAGTTTGTGCATATGCTTCTAGGAAGGCATCGTTTCAATGAGCTTTCATCCTGGGAAGAAATGCCATTTTACAATGAAAATGTTAAAAAGAATAACATAACTGGACCATACAGGCTTTCTAAGAGTTTCCAGGTGTAGTCATCCATTATTTCCCTCATTTTATGCTCCTCTGAAGTTGCATATGCTCTCACAGTCTGAACAGTCACTTAGGAGCCCTCATTCTAAAGAGTGGAGGTTTGATGAGAAATAGCGCTGTTGACAGATTTTTGTCCCTTCAATTCTCATGCATCATTCTGTTAGTTGGGATTTAATCTCTTCCATGGGGAAGACTGTTCAAAGTGAGTAATTTAAACACCCTCAGTGACTAGGCAATGCATCATGGCACCCCTCAGGGACCAGGCTGTCGGTTGGAGCATTCATTACAAGAGTCTTGACTTCTGGGGCTGGGGATAAGGTACCAGCCAGGGGGATGGGGTGAGAGAGGCCTAGCCCACCAAGTCCCTCACTGGGTGCTATTTTGTCTATCTGCACTCCCTAATAACTAAAATGGTTCTGTTTCACATCACAGAACACACCCTTGTTGGTGTGCATTATGCTATAGGTCAGAGTGGGTGAGGAAGAGAGTGGGTGAGGAAGAGAGTGGGTGAGGAAGAGACTTGGTGAGGAAGAGTAGGAATCATTAATTCTGTTGCTGCATCTGGAAGAGCAGGTGCTCCAGTTATTGCTGCCTAACAAATCACCCCAAACTTAGTAGCCTTCAGCAACCACTATTTGTCCTATCACATAATGTTGTGTGTTTGGTATTAGAACAGGGTTCAGTTGGGCAATTCTTCTGCTCCATGTGGCTTTGACTGGGGTCACTCAGTGTTACCTGGTTCAAAGATGAACTGATCTGGAGGACCCAAGAAGGCTTCTCTCACATGTCTTGGGATTTGGTGGGTGCAGCTGAAAGTTGAGGACTGTTGAACAGAGCACTCATATGTGGCCTCTCAAGCATGGCACTGTAAGTGTAGTTGGAGCTCTTTCATTAGCTCAGGGCTCCCAGAGAGAGTGCTCCAAGGGGCCCAGACAGAAGCTGCAAGGCTTCTTATGATCCAGCTTTGAAAGGTATGCTCATCACTTCTCCCATAATTTATGTTTCCAAGCAGTCATAGGCCAGCCCAGATGAAAGGAAAGGGAAATAGACCCCATCTCCTGAAAGGATTGTCAAAGAATGTGCAGTCCTCTTTAATCCACCACAGCAATCAAGAACACTTGCAAGGTGGTGGCGGTGGTTGTTTGGAGACTGGATGTTGCCGTTTGAAGCTCACTGTTGAACTGTACTATAGAAAGAAGGTTAATAATTATGCATGTTCAATTAACCAAGAGCAACTTAAGATAGTTACTAGACTTTTTACAAAATAAATTTGACTTATCCTTGTTTCTTATCTTCCATTTCCAAGCATCACTAAATCACTTGAGCCCAGGAGTTTGGGGTTGCTGTGAGCTAGGCTGACGCCATGGCACTGTAGCCCGGGTGACGGAGTGAGACTCTATCTCAATAAATGCATAAATAAATACATAAATAAGTAAAATATGTACTATTTGGTCTTTAAAAAAAACATTCTGGAAGATTTGGGCTTCACATATGATTCTCCCCTTGAGCAAGTCATCCAACTTCCCTGATTTGGTAGCAGACTCTAGTTTTAGGATTCAGCCCAGTGCCTGGAACTCAATAAATACTTGAACAATGGAGCCAGCAAGTGAATGAATGACTGGCAAGGTGGCATCTTATAGCAAAGACTTTGAAAGAGTCTGTAGGCTCCCTGAGGGCAGAGACCTCTCTGTGGTGTTCCCGCTGCATCCTCAGAGTCTGATGTGCCACCCACCCCACGGCAGACCCTCATCAAGTATTGGTTGGATTGAATCGAACAGGCATGCATCCACAGCATTAAATTTATTAAGTGTTGACCGCCATTTACTCAGGCTGCATCTTGCCAGTAGACTAGCAGTCTCGGTCAGCTTTGAGAAGCTAAAGGAAAGAGACAGTTTGTCTCTTGCCTTCAGACAGATGTCCCTGTTCTTGTAGTTTGTGTGTCTCGGACTTGCCCAGCTCAGGAACAGCAACACTGTGTACTAACTGTTCCATCAGCTGAGCCACCATCTCTTTGTCAGAAGTTAGCCATACTCGGAGGAATTGGACATGTTATCCTGTTAGCACATACTGCCCTTGAGATTAACACGCTCACGATATCAAGTCCCATCCAATGGCCACCCAAGTTTCCAAATTGCTTAAATTTGTTTTAATCCAAAGATGATTTACACATGGAGATCTAAATCAAGATTTCCAACAGGACTGGGTATGATGGATCTGCTCTGTAGAAACCAGAACTATTTTCTGTTCCTGTTTCCTTCTTCCTCCTCATCCATCAAGAAGTATGTCTCATGTCACCTCCTCCAGGAAGCCTTCCTTGATCTCATGTGTGAAACTACCACTCTCCCAAATTCATAATGAGGCTACAAAGGACTTTTGAATAGCAGTCATAAAATTTGGAGCCATTCTCCAAGCCTAATGACAATCTAATACTAAACTGGATGGGGAAAAAGAACTCTAGAAGATGAAAAATCTAACCTCAGCTCCCCTTTTTAAAACTATTAATAACTTAACACTCAAGGTCTTTATCTGAGAAGAGGAAGAATTTCTGCCTCACCTTGAGAGGTAGGTAATTCAGAATTTTCCACCCCATATAGCCTTTCTCAAAGCTCCCTGGGCTCTGTCTTCTCATAACCACATCTCCCTCATTCTAACGCCCCACCCCAACATACAGCATGAGCACACATTCCCTAATGGTTCCCTAATGACTTCTTATATTTTAGATTCTTGCCCCAGAGAGATTTTAAGCCTTCCTGAGGGCGAAGACTGCCTCTTTTACTCCTCTTAAATAATAATGACACCAAGGTGTCTTCTGGTGGGTGGGCTGGAAATATTCTATGCCTTAATCAAGGCAGTGGTCCCATAGGTATATCTGTGTGCAAATATTCACTCAACTCAAACATATAAAATTTGTGCTCTTTACGGTATTATATCTCCATGAAAACTAAAGACAATGATATAAAGATAATGACATGATGATTTATTAAACACTCCTTTGTACCAGGTGCTAGGCTAGGGGCTTTATGTACATTATTTTTATCCTCATTAAAACTGAATGAAGTTGGTATCATCATGCCCACTGAACAGATGAGCAAACCGAGGTTCAAAGAGATGAGGTAGTTTGCTGGTTAGTTGTAGAGTTATGGGTCAAACTCAGGCAGATTTGACTGTGAATCTTGAGCTGTTCTCAAGGGCCTCCGGGGGAAAAAGGAACATACACACATGTGCATAAGTGCACACACACACATGCACATTTATTCAAGATGAGCTTTGAAACTAAAATTCCAAAGCACATCCTATAGGAGATGACCAACAGACTCGTCCCTGCCAAGGAAATGCAAAAACAAGGGCAATTTGAGGACTTGACAAGGATGCACCTAGAACAGTGCTTCCTGAACTCTAACTCTCACCGCATCATCTGGGCATCTTGTTAAAATGCAGATTCTGACTCAGGACGTCTCGGGTGGGCCCTGGGGTCTGAATCTCTCACAAGCTCCAGGTGACCGTGACGCTGCTGGCTTGTGTTCCACACGTTGCATAGTCAAACAGCAGAACGTACTGTGACAAGTGTGTGATTGATCAAATCATTAGTAAAACACAGGGAATTGCTTAGAAAACGACAGTACTTCCTGCGAATGTAAAATATTGACATTGTCCCTGGTCAGGTTAGAAACCGAATTTTCAGCCAGAGTGATGCATTTGAAATGCATTTCCAAGGGGCCGACCCCAGGACAGAGCCCACTTTGCAGCCAGGCGGCAGATTCCCGCGGGCCCTGAGGAGCACCAGGGGTGGGAGGGAGACTGGGCTCTGTGTTTGCAGTTCCCTTCTATGGCTTTTACACATGCAACTCCAGGTGTGACACTGAAGTCACATCCAAACCCTGGGAGTCTGTGTTGGAAGATGAGCAGGACTCGCAATCCCCTTGTTCCTGCCGTCTTCTTCTCTTGCCCTCCCTGCCCCCAGAGTTCCACCAAAGCTGTTGGCAACACACCAGCAAAGTTATGCAAGCTGTCAATTTGCAGAGTCACAGTCCTGAATTCAGACAGAATGCAGGATTCAACTCCAGATTTACCCTCGGCCGCTGTCTTTATTACCAAGAGATCAAAATATGTGTTGGTAGGGAAACATCTAACTTAACTTGACATACCTTGCAGGCCATAACAAAGGCAGCTTCCTACCCAGCCAGCTTTGGTACCCTGATCAACAAATTCACTCCCCGAAATCACACAGTGGCTCAGCAAAAAGGGAAATACACAAACACACACACACACACACACACACACACACACACACCCTAGTAAAGTTGATTTGATTCTTGGCACTGATGTGCTACCACATAATCTGAAACACAGCCATGAGACTTAGCCAGAATGTTGTTCCTTGATCTCTGCTGCAATTTGGCGTAATCTATGCAGAGAAAGAGTTTTTGTTGTGTGTCTCTCTGTGTGTGCATTTTTTAATGTCCCAGGCAGGCCGCAAGGGAATGACAATCCTAAGACCAAGTGCACAGGAGGAATGTAGGAGAAACACAGGGTGCTGAGCTGCAAGTTGGATTCGGAGCCACCAAGAACTGTTCCCCCTGATGGCCATCTCTTTTGTGAGGTGCTGATATACAGGGTCTGTTCAGCGTTGCCAGCAGCTTTGCGGACAACCCTGTTATAAGCCCTCCACAAAGATCCAGTTATTTGGCTGTTGTTATGGGAACGGTACAATTATGGTGAAATTGAAGTGGTGAGGGAGGATGAAAAAGAAAGTGGATTGGGAGTGGGCAAAATTGCTATTTTTGTCTAAACATATTTTGGCTGATCACCCAGACTGAATGTGAACAACAATCAGGACAAACAGGTAGCTGAAACCCTGCTTGGCTCCAAGATTACAGACTCAAGTTTATGCTGGGGAAAAAAAAATGCCTTTAAGAGAAAAAAAAATCACATCCTCTTATTTTCTTTGTGATTTTACAAAAATACTATAATTCTGGATGAGAGCAGGAAGTTCAATGATGTTCAAAGATTCTATGTTGCCTCTTTACTTTTATTACCCAAGTTAATACAGGCCCAAAATATGTGATTTTGCAATTGAAGGCTTTTGATTGAAAAATCTAAAATATCAGTAAATGATCTTCCAAAAGGATTGTTATCATTATCTAAACTTAATACAGTTATCAAGCAATTGCCTGACTACAAGTTAATTAAGATAGTAACCAAAATGCCAAGGCAACCCATGCTCCGTGAAACTGAGGTTCTTTGTCAAAGCTATATGTGGGAAGAGAAGATTATTTCCCATAAAAATGGCATTATGGGTTCACACCATACTTTCCTCCTTCCACCTCCAGAATTATACAAATAGTGAATAAAATATAAAAATATATTTTAAGACTTAACTGTTCTAGAAAAACACATAGATTCTTTGGAGCAGTTAAATCCTACAAGGTGGGGAGGGGACAGAATTGTTTTGCAGGTATCCCAGGACAGAGTCCACCTGGGAAGGACTTTTCCACCCATGACTAGAGACCAAAACATTGCAACAGTGGCCCAGGGTAATTGCCTAAGGTGGCAGGAATGAGCAGAGGCACCTACGGAGCTGATCTGAAGCCAAATCATATCCTATCACTGTCCCTGTGGGACAAAACCCCTGAGCCACCAAGACAAGGTTACTCAGGAACCCAGTGGGTTAGAAGGAGATGACTGCAAAACTGCTGGTCAGGGAGGTGATCCCAGGGAGGAGACACACACGCACGTACGCACACAACTTCTCTTCAAGATCAGCTCTCAAACGAAAATTCCAAAGCATGTATTATAGACTACGGTTAAAAAATTCATCACTACCAAGAAAATGCAAATATTAGAGCGATCTGCAAAGGACTTTGAATAAGTAGAAGTATAATTCTCAGAGATAAAGGAGGGAATAACATCCATAGAACACGACCAAGATAATGAACAAAAACTAGGCAGATAAGAATGAATTAAAAAGAAAGATTTTAAAAAATTAAAAATCCTGGAAGTAGGAACTTCCACTTATGGAAAGAGGAAGTAGAGGTTCTTTGCCTAAAAACCCTGGACATTACATCCAAAACAAACAGAAAGACACTGGGATGTGGAGAGAAGAAAACAGACCTTCTAGGGACCTCACACCCAAGGAATGACAAAGCAGTGAGCTCTTTGAGTTTTTTTTTTGCCTCCCGTATCCCAGATTGGATGTTAGAAAAACCTGGCAACCTGGAAGTATCAACAGGCACAAACAAAAGTGAAAAAAAGTCACAAGGAAACCTGCTTTTTCTAGCCAGAGGATCTGAACAGGGGCAACCTAGCAAGATAGAAAACTTTTAGACAGAAATGACTCTATGCCAGGCAGGTGTGGCCCCACTCACACCCCACCAGGAAAGGCTGAGTGGGGAGCCAGAACTTTTACCCCCACTGAATGGTAACAAGGCCCAACCCAACAGTGGAGGCCATATGGGAGCCTGCACTTCCACCCACGCCTGGTAGGATGACATGCCCGTCCACCTCCCTATTAAAAGAGCCAAGTGGAAAATCAGAGTATTCACCACTGTCCAGCAGTTCACGGCTACCCCGATGCCATGGAAGTGGACACCACTGGAAAGGGGTAAGGAAGTATCCATGTACCTGCCAGCCAGAGTGTTGTCATGGACACCAGGTGGGGAAGCTGTAGCCACACCACCACCCAGCATTAATGAGGAACACCTGTTCCTCTGAAGCAGTGTCTGAAAAGGTCTACCAAAACAGAAAGTTTAAATAAAATCCAGAGTCTCGTAACATAATACACCAAATGTTCAGTTTCAATCAAATATTGATCATCATATCAAGAACCAGAAAGAAAATCTCGATTTGGATGAGAAAAGAGCATCAACATATGCTAGAATGGGTTGAAAAACATCCTCCCAACATTCGTGTCTACCTGGAACCTCAGAATATGACTTTATTTGGAAATGAGGTCTTTGCAGATGTAATTAGTTAAATGTCTCAAGATGAAATCACCCCAGATTTAGGGTGGGTTCTAAATCCAGTGAAAAGTGTCTCTATAAGAAGAGATGAAGAAGAAGGTCCCACACTTTCATGCATTTTACATCCAGGAGACCTACCAGGTTCTCCCAGTGAAGATGGGAGAAAAATTCCCTCATGCTTTTGGCAGGAGGAAGCAAGAAGTAATCATTTTGAAATATATCCAGAGTATTCTGTTCTCAGCAACAAAGCCCTGCTCTCGAGGGAAACTTCCAGAACTTTCTTTGGTCTAGAGCAAGGGCAATTAGATAACTGGATCCCACTCTAGTTTCCCTATCTCATATAAGGGGAGGGGGAAAAAGCCCAAGAAACTCTTTTAAAGGTCACAGCACAGGGACTCAGGCTTACTTTAAAAAAAAAAAAAAGCAACACCCTAAGATTAACCATAAGGTTATAGACTTTTCCCCTCCTCAGCGTCTTGCCACCACATCAAAAGGGCTCCAAGATAATCACAGTGGGTTACAACTGAGAGAGCTGCAAGACATAGACTCTATTTAAAAGGAATTTTCTAGGGAAACCCAAAGACAACAGGAGAGAAAAAACCAAGGAACCCTCTGACACCTACAGCTACACCAAACATTAAACACAGTCTTCCAGCCAGATAAACGTAAAACCTCACATTAAAGGCCTATTGACTTCAGTTCCTATTACCTGATACATCATATCTGACTTTCAACAAAAAATTTCAAGCGTGCTAAATGGCAAGAAAACCCCCACTCTGAAGTGACAAAGCAGGCACCAAAACCAGACAGATATAATGCAGATGTTGGAATAACCAGGCTGGGCATTCACGATAACTGTGATGAATGTGCTAAGGGATCTAACGGAAAACGTGGACAACATGCAACAGCAGATGGGTTATGTAAGCAGAGAGATGAGCAGGCTAGTAAAGAATCGAAAGGAAAGGCTATTAATAGAAATCAACAACACTGGGACAGAAATGAAGAATACAGTAGACTGGACCTGACTGTGGAAATAATCAATAAGCTTGAAAAATGTCAATGGAAACTTCCCAAACTAAAATGCAAAGAGAAAAAAAAAAATGAATAGAATATCCAAGAATGGTGGCATAATTACAAAAAGTGTAAATACATGTAATGAGAATACCGGAAGGAAAAGAAACAGAGAGAGGAATAGAAGAAATATTTGAAGTACTAATGCATGAAAATTCTCCAAAATTAATGACAGACACGAAACCACAGTTGCAGGAACCTCAGAGAATATCAGGAAGGACAAAAAAAAAAAAAAAAGTCAACACTCAGGCATATCATATTCAAACTGTTGAAAACAAAGACAAAGACAAAAGCGTAAGAGAAGCCAGAAGAAGAAAACGCCTTACCTATAGAGAAACAAGGATAAGATTGACAACAGACTTCTCTTTAGAAAACATCCAAGCAAGAAAAGGGTGGAGTGAAATATTTAAACTGTTGAAAGGAAAAAACCGACCAATCTATAGTTCTCTATCAAGTAAAATTATCCTTTAAAAGCCAAGAAGTACTTCCTCAGATAAACAAAAACTGATGGAATTTGTCACCAGGAGAAATGTGAGAAATGTTAAAAGAAATTCTTTGGAGAGAAGGAAAATAATATAGGTCAGAAACTCAGATCCACATAAAGGATGAACACTGGAGAAGGAATAATAAATGAAGAGAAAATAAAAATCTTTTATTTTTTCTGATACTTAATTGATCTAAGATTATATATAACTTTGTAAAAAATAATAACAGCAACAATGTATTGGGTGATTATAATTTATGGATAAGTGAAGTGAGTGACAACAATGTTATAAAGAATATGATAGGGAAGTTGGGTAGACTCTGTTTTAAGGTACCTGCACTACATATGAAGCAGTATAGTGTCATTTGAAAGTGGGTTTGGGTTAGTTGTAAATGTAGTATATATTGCAAACAGTAAAATATTTCTTCAAAGAATTATCATTCTCATGCTAACAGAGGATAGAAAGTGAAATCATATAAATTGCTCACTTAAAACCAGAGAAGGCAGAGAGAGAGGGGAAGAGGAAGGAAGGAAGGAAGGGAGGAAGGAAAGAAAGAACAAGGGCTATGAATAGAAAAGTTATAAATATGGTAGATATTAATATTAACCCAACTATAAAAAATTGTACTCAGAGAAGTTCATTCTTATTGCTTCCACCCCAGTCCCTGAAAACTCAGAGATAATTGCTTTCATTAATTTCTGGTTTATCTTTCCTGTGTTCTTTTTCAGGAAAGAAATCAAACAGACACACATATATACCCACAAAACTTAGAGTATTGTAATACTGTTTTGCACTTTGCTTTTTTCACTTGACAGTGTACCCTGGAAACCATTCCAGCAGTGTTCTTAGAGATCTTCCTTGCTGTTTTTTCAGCTATATAGTAATCTATTACATAGATGTATCATAATTTATTCAGCCTCTTATGAATGGGCATTTAGGTTGTTTCCAGTATTTTGCTATTAGAAACAAGGGTGCGATAACTGGCTTATTCATATGGTGTTTCATGTTGTGGAGGTGCGTCTTTAGGGTGAATTCCTAGAAGAAGGATTGGTGGGTCAAAGGGCAAATGCTTTGTAGGTGGTTGGATATTCCCTTCTGTAGGGTTTGTCCATTTTGCACCCACACCAGCAACATACACAAGTGCTTAAATGGCATCCTCCCCAACAAAGTGTCAAGATCTTAAATTTTTACCAAAATGAAAGGTTAGAAATGATACTTCAGTGTATTAATTTCTATTTCTCTTATTAAGAGTAAAGTTGCACATGTTTTCATATTTCTAAAAGAACTATTGCATATTGATTTTTATAAACTGTATGTTTATATCTTTTGCCCATTTTTCAATCCAGTTTGTGGTCTTGTTATCCCACCATTTTAAAAAGCTTTTTACATATTAAGGATATTAACTCTTTATCTGTAATATGGTTATAATTATGTTCCCCAGTTTCTCATTTGTTATTTGTTTTTTACTTTGCTTACATTAATTTTTTTAACCATGAAAAAGGCATCCTTTTCATGCAATCAAATTCATCAATCTTTTCAATTATCGCCTCTGGATTTTTCATCATAGTTAGAAAAGATTTATCCACACCCAGATTATAAATGAATTCACCCATAATTTAAAAACACCTGTGTAGTTTCATTATTTGCCATTAGATTTCTAATCCATTTTGAATTTATTCTAGTTTCTGGTGTGAGGATTGGATCGAATTTTATCTTTTCCAAATATTATATACCTATCACAAAACCATTTATTATAAAGTCTATCTTTTCCCCAGTGATTTGAGATGCCACGTTTATCACATACTAAATTTTCATATGTCTTTGCATCTATTTCTGGATTTTCCATTTTGCTCCATTGGTTTTTCTATTTATGCACTAGTACTATACTCTTATTATAGAGGCTGTATAACATATTTTAACGTCTGGAGGGATAGTCAGCCTCTGTGCCCTTTGTAACGGTTTTTTTACTTTTGCATGTTTATTTTTCCATGTGAACATTCAAATCAACTTGTCTAACTCCAGGGGAAAAAACTTGATCTTTTTATGGGTCATATTAAATGTGTATATTAATCTGAGGAGAAGTGACGTCCATATGATGTTGAATCATCTTGTCCAAGAGCAAGGGATGTTCTTCTATCTGCTCAAGTTTATCTTTGTGAAAAGATATCCTTAATTAAAAATTTCACATCTTGTGCGGAGCAGGACAAGTACAAATAAATTCACACGCAGATATTGTTAGCGAAACTGCAGAATATTAAGGATAAAAGTTTCAGAGCTGCCAGGGAGAAGACATTGATGACTCACAAAGAAAAGATAATTAAGCAGACATCTCATCAGCAACAGTAGATGCCAGGAAACATAAAACTGCTGAGGAAAAACAATTATCAGTCTAGAATTCTATACACAGATAAGCTATCTTTCAAGTATGAGAGCGAAATAAAAATATTTTCACACATAAAAAGATGAAGAGAGTCTATGTCCACAGATGGCTCCATCCTCCCATAAAAGAGCTACTAAAGGAGGTACTTCGGCAAAAAGAAAAGTACACTCCAATGAAGAATTGGGATGTAAGAAACAGCAGTAAGCAAATACATCATTAAATATATTGATAAATCTTCTTAACTATTGATTTTAGCAAAAGCCATTACAAAAGATAGATGTGAACTTCTATAGAGCAATAATATGGAAAATGGGAGGGAAGAAGTAGGATCTTCCAAGGCTCTTTTCTTGCTTGGGGGAAGAAGAGAGACACTGCGTAACTATAACTTCAGGCTTTTAAGAAAAATATAAAGCATATGTGTGAAAAAAAATTTACAGGTAACAACAGAAGCACAGAAACAGTTACATGCTGCTTGTAAGAGAACACTTAAAACCAAATGACTTAGAAAGATTAAGATTGTAGAGTTACTTTTAAGTTAGATCTTTGTATGCTGTAGTTTTTTGCAAGAATTGACATTTATGTTGGAAAACAGCTTATTCAATAGACCCATCATACCAGTCTTCGGGGTTGGTTGATTGATTCTGTCTCCCAATATAGTTATTGTTTCTCCAGCTTCATGTCATTTCTCCCTTCAGTCAGCCCTGAATGGGTTCAGAAGGCTGAGGGGGCGGCCTACGGCCCTCCACTAGAGATTCTCAACTCCCTAACAGTCCTTATTTGGACAATTTCATTCAACGAGTTGCAAATTCACCTGGCCATTCTCTCATTCATCTTGCTATTCTCCCTTCTCGTCTAAAAGTCTTGCCATGCCAGGGCTTAGGCCTCCATTATACAAAGAGAATTCTTGCTAATAACAGACTTACTGTGACGCAAGTGGTTTTTCTGCAAAGCCCCAAACAACCTAAAGCCCTTTCCAGAGTTGGAGAATGAAAACATCAGCTGACACAGGAGAGGCTGCATTCCTGTTGCTTAATTAGCACATCGCCTACCTCCTGTACTTCAGAATGCCTTTGATGTCAGTTCTTTTGTTTTCATTTTTTCAGTTTGCAGTAATTGAAAAATAAAAGTTCCAAGTCAAGAAACAATATCAGAACAAAAAGCCGTCTTCGGGCTCCAGTCATCTGGTGCGTTTTCAGCGTAGCCTTCCTAAGTTCATCGAGAAGTCCTGGCAGAGCGCACCAAGAGTGCACCTGTCTCTTTCAGCTGAGACAAGAATAATTAATTACATGAAAATGACTTCCATCGGCGCTTAACTTATTTTGGCTGACAGTCACATACGTACACAGATATGTCTTATGCCGCAGTCGAGCAGAGCTTTATTTAGAACATTTTATTTATATCTTGGGTGATTTCATTCCTAAGAAATTGAGGAAGAGAAAGAGGAGACGGTGCAGGGATGCAAGAAAAGAACATTGCTCACCATTTTTTTTTTAACAAAAGGGGGAAAAGTCCGATGTCATAGCTAAAAACTTGGCTTTCTCCCCAGGATACAGCAGAATTCAGACTCGCCGAAGAGAAGGTCAAGTGTACATTGAGGGGTGGTAAAGGGTGTGGGGCAGGGGCAGCGTTGGGGGAATTGGCGGATTTCCTGTGCAGCCTGTCGGGTCTTCATTTATTCACTTCCTTCCGGGAGCTTGGGAGTGGGGCCTGAGGTTTCTGCCACACAGACAAGACAGCGTGAATGTAGAGCCTCAGCATCAGGCCACCCACCCCTAGCAAATGTTCCCCCTGCCAAGGGGGGGACCTCATCTGTGCAGATAATGGCTGAACTTATTTGTGGATTTTGTTACAGGCCAGGCACTTAACAAGCATGATCTCATTTCATCCCAACCCCAACTCTGTGAAGTAGGTACTGCTATTGTCCCCATTTTATGGATGGGAAAACTGAGGCTCGGAGAAGTTAAGGAACTTGCTCCAAGTTGTACCGCTAGTCAGGGAGGGTGCTGGGTTCCCGGCCCAGGACTGGGGCTGACTCTCTTCACCACTACGCCACACTCTCTCTGTAATTGTTATTACTTTTATTGAGACAAATGATCCTACAACCTCCCTGAAAAATCTTTTAAATTCCTGATGTGTCTCCCTGAGTATGTGTGCTGGGTTTTTTTAAATTTCAGGCTGGGGTGGCAGTGTTCCCTCTAAGCTGAGAGGAATTCTGAGGGTGCAGGTGAGTGTCAGGCTACCCTCTGCTTCACCAGCAGGTAAAGAGGGCATTGCCAAGGTGTGAGAGGACATTGCTTCTGATAACCACTGTGCAAGCCCATCCTCATTAGCAGACATTATCACAGTCGGCCGAAAGCCTGCCTCTCACATAGTCTCCTTACGGTGTCAGTCACCATGGGGTGTCGGCTCAGGCTCCCAAACCCGCAGCCCCCAGCCTGTGATAATCTCACCACTACCATGAATACTGTCTCCCACTTATCAATTGCTTACTCTGTGCTGGAACTTGGATCCAGATCTGCCAATTCCGTCTCCGCCAGCTACCAGCCTTGCAATTTGGGGGCAGGTCATTTTCCCTCTCTGAACCCCAGTTTCCTCTGGTGTGCAATGAGGATAATTACAACTATCCGAAAGATAATATTTGTTTAGTCATTGCTTTACATGCGTGCTTTATTTATACGCATGATTTCATTCACTCTCACAGGAGCCCTATTAGGCAGATGCTAATAGGATACCCGCTTTTAGATGAGGACACTGAAAGCCACAGAGGTGACTGCGACCTCCCAAAGGTCACACCGCTATTAAGTGTAGAGTGGGGACTTAACCCCATTCTGGGCCACTCCAATACCCAAGTTTTGAATCATAATACGCCTCCAGGGTTATCGCAAGAATCAGAGGTGATGTGTGTCCACCGCCCGGCACATAGTAGGGCTCATTGATCAGTGGGTGGACATTGCCATTCTGATGGCTATCCTCACACTGGCCCTGTTCCATCTCCAGGGTGAACCCCCAACTCCCAGCCTCTGCAGGCAGCAGCCACAGGAATGCCTCCTCCTAGCAAGGTTTAGGGGGCGCCGAGAGAGGTGACTCGCTTGCAGAGAGAAGGGAAACCAAATTGATACTAATCTTATTTTAAAGCAGGTACTTCTTTAAAAACCCAAAAACACAAAACCTGTTCAGCCAGACTGTCCAGTTGTCGCACACAATGGCTATCTTAATGAAATCTCAAGTTCATTTGCTCTGAGAACCTCTGAGAAGGAAAGAGGAACATTTTACCTTTGTTCCCAACACTGGTCTAAGAAACAGTGCCTTGGGGGTGGCCTGACACTTCTTTGAGCAGAGTTGTAGGGAGCAGATATACCGCTCGCCTGTGCAGCAAAAACTGGCACTAACCTCACAGCAAGGGTCCGGCTCCCAGCCCAGCTGCTGAGAGGTGGTAAATGACCATTTACGGGAAGCAGGTGGTGCCTCCCGACAGCCAGAGAACGGAGCGTGGTTGTGGAGAGACCCGCCAGGGGCCAGACTGCCTGGGTGAAATCCCAGCTCTGTAAACTTAGGCCAGTAATAACTTCTCTGGGCCTCAGTTTCCTTGTCTGTAAAATGGGAATAAGACTCGCTACCTCCACACGTGGTTGTGTGGATCCGTTACGTCAATTCGTATGTGTAATGTGCTTCTGGCAATGTCTGGCACGTGGTTCATGCCTATGGAACTTTTTGTAGTTACAGTGTGTATGATAATAATAAATATGACTTTATTGTCCTATGGGAGTAGATTTGAATTCTCCACACTGAGGCCGCACAGCTCCTGGCAATATTTTTGTAGGCTGATCTGTACAGGGAAAAGCTTTGGGGTTTGGCAACAAAACCTGGTAGATGGGGTCAGAGTCTGCTGTTGGGTTGGGGAGTAGGGGTGAGGGAGGTGGGGAGAAGGGTAGAGGCCACAGGGCTGAGGGATCACTGGAGGCTCATTACAGGAGGGCCCGACACAAGGGGTTCGGAGGCAGATGGACTTGAGTCGGGGTCTGCCTCGACTCCAGGACAGCGTGAAACAAGCCTCTTTGCTGAGCTCCTGCTTCCAACTGCCAAACCCTTCCAGAATTCGAGGGACCAGTTTGTTTTGGGGGATAGAAGAGAGGGTTTTAAAGAGAGCAGGTCTAGAGGAATCATTGGATGACCCCAGGCGAAGGTGGCCGTATTCTATAATAGCCAAGAGCCATGGAATATTCTAGTGACAATGTTGAATTTTACCTGAGCTGGGCCCCCGGGAAAGAGCAAGGAAGGAAATGCCCCCATGCTTTTGTATTCTGGGAAACAGCTCACTGCCAGGAACCTCCTTCCCCACAGGACACAGGTGAGGCTCGCGGATGCCCCCTTGTTTACCCGCGACTAGGCCAGACCCAGAGCCTCATAAATGACTAGTGGAACTGCTTGTCCCCGATGCTCAGTGGGAACGAAGTGCTTGTGAACCAAGCTCAGGTCAAGCTTCTCTCCTCCCTCGGGCCCTCCCGAGGACAGCTGGCCTCAGGGGCCAACACCACCGACCTCCTGTCCGACGTGCTCACCCCACTGCCCACGCTGGTTCTCTGGCGCCTTGCTCATTCCTGCTTATAAAAGAAAAATCCTTTTTGGAGACTCTGTGGTCAGAGTGATCTCCCTATTGGCATGGCCCCCTCTCTCCATCACAAGAGCCCCCCCTCACCCTCGCAATACAATAACCCTTCCAAATAAAGTCTCTCCTTATAAAATCCAAATTTGTTTTTTTATTTGAGGTGGGGGGACCTTGAGCCAGGTCGCCCAAGAACTGTGGTTCTCCAGAAGGCTTGGGTTTTCCTCTGTTCCTGGGGGCTTTCTGGATTCACGAGAAACAGAAACCCCCCCATCCTTGCCCCCACCACCCTGATCAGGCTCAAGACAGGGACTCCGCGGAGGAGCCGTGCTCAAGATGGGCCATCTGGGCAATGAACGGTGACTCTTTCCTTCCATCCTGCGGCACCTCCACCTTCCCTGCCTGGCTCCTCCAGCCTCTCTCTCCGCCTCACCCTGACTCTGGCACTTCCCCCTTGCTGCTCCATAACTTTGGCTAGAATGTGGCCTCCAGACAGCCCACGCTCACGTGGCCTTGCGGCCCTGAGCCAAGTGCCAGTGACAATGTACCTCAGTGTTTCCCATCACAGGGGATCTGCCCAGGTCCTCTCACCAGTCGATGCTGCGCTGCGACTTGCTGGTCACTCTCTGGACAGGCTGCCCTCAGTCAAGCCCTCACCTCTGCTGGGCCAGGTGAGGCCACACGATGAGACACCTGGCTGCCCAGACCATGGGGGCAGCAGGAAGCTGTTTCTCTTCAAAAGCGGTAGAGCTGGGACAAGCAATGGTTATGTCCGCTTCCGTCCTTCATGGAGGGCCAAGAAAGCTGACAAATTCGTACCAACTAAAACTGGACTATCTGGAAGCCAGTGGGAGCCAAGCCCAGCCACCTAATTACTTCCTCTCCCTGCTTCTCTGGGTATCATCTTTATCTGCAGCTACATGGTGCATTGAGAATAACTGAAAGTATCTTCCCGTGGCACAGTTCCCGCTACAGGACTCTGAAGTTCTACCACGACCCCAGATAAGAAGAAATTTTCTGTCTATCATCTTGCTTAGTCTGGCATAATTATTTGTCCTGAGAACAAAAAATTTTTCTGTATTTTTTTGCTGGTGCTGCAGCAAACAGAACCCTTTTTTTTCTTTTTTTTAGTTTCTGCAACTCAGGCTGCTGCACTGTGAGCACATTTCGAGGCAGTTACACCCAGCCTGGTGCTGTTGCTGTGTGTGTCTAAGGGCGGCGGGCAGTGAGATAATGAGGAGGAGCCCATGTGAACAAGGTGGCCCTGAGGGGACCGAATCAGGGATTCCCAATTAGGGGTTCACAAACAATGTGAAATGGCAGGTTCAGAATTGACTGCCGATAAGAATGTTCCAGCTAATTAAAATGTCAGGGTTTCCTGGTTCGCCAAGATTTATAATCGGTCTGGGAGGTAACACTTGTCCGTTGATCAGTTCCTGCTGATAAGAAGTTCTACTTGACAGTTACTGAGGTCTTTGATAAATAAAATATGGGAGAAGAGATGAATTATTACTTAATACATGCAGTGTTGTTTGGGCGGTTTCCAGAGTGCAGAGGTTGTAAACTGGTGGCCTGAGGGCCAGAACCGATGCCTGGCCATCATCTGCTTGGTCTGCACGGGAATTTTGGTTTTGTTTTATTGATCTGAGCCAACACACAAGGAAAGGAGATATTTCACACACATGCACACACAGAGCCTCCCCCTAAATCCATGCTTGTGGCTTCTCCTCAAAACTGGCCACACTGGCTGTGAATCTGGGGGCAGCAGTCGGCTATAGTTGAGTAGTGGCTGCTGCTTGTTGCTGAGACACCTGAGGACCGCCCCTCCCCACCTTCCGGCACCTCTCAGTGCCCACAGCCATGCATCAGGCACTGGCACTGTGTCCTCAGGCCTCTGTCAAAACTGGGAAGAAGAGAACCAGAACAAGGCCTGTTTCCAGCCTGTTCTACTCCTCGACTGTATCTGCTGGTCCCTCTAGGGAAGGGGTTGGCAAACGATGGCCCATGGGCCCAATCTGGCCTGACACTTGTTTTTGTAAATAAAGTTTTATTAGAACACACACTTGTTTGCTCACAGATTGTCCGTGGCTGATTTGGTGCTTCAGCAGCAGAGCTGGATGTTGGCACAGACACCGTCTGGCCTGCAATGCCTAAAATGTCTATGATGTGACCCCTCACGGACAAAGTTTGCTGCCCCTGCTCTAGGCAGTTGTGTTTGTGACCTCTGGGCTAGTGACCAACCCCACTTGCTTTTTAACCTTGGGCCAATGACCTAACCTGTCTGAGCTTTAAGGGCCTCATGTCTAAAACAGGATAACATAAGATTCTGTTCCACAGCATTGTTGAAAGGATTAAATGAGATGAAACGTATGCCTGGCTGGGGGTATTCAACATATGATATCTGATATTGGCCAAAACATTGGTTCCATAGGGAGAAAAATAAGAAAAGACACTTCTGGTGTTGATTTAATATTAATAGTAATTACACAGAAACTCCAGGACCCTCCAGAGATTTATTTCCCCCACCAAAAAAAAAAAACCAAAAAACCCAAAGAGCTCCAGGCATCTCCTGGCTGAGTCAGAGGTGGAGAGCAACACACTCCACAGCCCCAGCCTAGCCCCAGAAGGAAAACACAGCTGAGAAATGTGACTTCGGCACAAGGCCTGGCCAGAACGTGCCTCTGGGTGCTCCGTGTCTGTGACCCTGCTCCCGTGTTTGTGCAAAACTCTAGAGAAGCCATTTAGAGAGCTGGCACCCTGCGAGCCCTGACTCTGAGCCCCAGCTGGGTCCCATCACAGATTCCTCCACGCACAGCAAGGGAGCCCACCCAGGAGGAAGGAAACAGGGGCAGTGTTGCGGGTGGGGGATTGCGCTCTTGATAGTAGGTCATGACTGTGGAGGAACCAAAATGATTGAATAGAAGATTCTGCTATTATTTAGGAAAACTACTGATTTACATGCAGTTGGGCTGTAAACCTCCCCATTCCAGCACCACCTCCGTCTCCAGCATCACTGCAGCTCTCTCCGCCCTTAGCGTTATAACATCACCACAACCATTCAGCTCATTTATAGAGCATGTGCTATTCTAAAGTCACAGAGTGGGCAGGAGGCACCCATGGAGCTTACATTCCAGGGAGGGGAGCTGGCAGCAAGTCAACTAGAAACTGTCGGCGTGCCTTACGCAGAGATTCGAGATGGCTGCTATGTTGGAGGGAGTAGTCGGGAAGAAACTTTCTTTTTAAAGGATGACATTTGAGCAGAGACCTGAGTGATGCATGGAAGCAGGACATGTGAAGACCAGGGAGACCAGCACTCCTGGCAAAGTCTGTGGCAAGTTCCAAGGTCACATGACCACAGCATGCCAGAAGGAGGTCCGTGTGGCCAGCACCTTGCCACTCAAGCATAGTTCAAGACCAGCATCGAGGCCACCCAGGAGCTTGTGAGAAATGCAAAATATCTGTCCCCACGGCAGACCTATTGGGTCAGAATCTGCATTTCAACAAGATCCCCAGATGTCTCATGGCACATTACAGTCTGAGAAGCCCCAGGTCAGAGTACATTGACCACAGCCAGAACAAGTTGACCATGGCTGGGGCACACTGACCACATGGAGCACGGAAGGGGAGGGGGACAGCGCCCAGAGCAGGCAGGCCTCTGCCGCTACAGCAAAATGGGCCCCCCGTGTTCTTTGTAGATTGTTTTCACTGACTTCAGTCATTCAAAATTATCACTGAGTATGCCAAGTGATGTATGGGATGGTGGTGTGCTGGTAAATGTTTAACAACGGGCTCTGTGAGAATAATTTCACCATGAATCATGAATAATATTTTTACTTATGTTAATAAGTAAGACAAAAGTAAAGAATAAAGTTTTACTTTTTACAAAAGTAAAACAACAAAAGTGTGTGCTGGAACTTCACTTTTTAAGTCACACGAGTGACTTCTTTACTGAATCTGATAATAGTTACTAAATACCAGAAGAACATTTTTTAAAAATCTTTGTGCTACTTACAATTTAACAATGACACACTTTTAAGTTTAATCTACATTATTAACATTTTTCATTACTTTTAAAAAATCTAAACAATTAACCAAACAATAAACAAGCTCTGATTTGTCATGTTTGCTGATTCCTGTGGTGTAAATACTCCTGCCATGGCCAATGTCAAGTCACCAACATGACGTCACTACAGGCAGACTTGGGAAGAGACGAACAATAGCACATCACTACACAGTATTTCCACCTTACAGATATAATAGGTGTAAATAACCCCAAGAGTAGAGATAATAGTAAAGTAATTAGGGAGCTATGTGTTTTGAATATCTGTTATCTTTATTTCAATAAGATTTAATTTAATTATAAGCTTTTGTAGTCTAATTTTTAATTACAGCTATGTTTAACAACCAATCTGCAAAATTCCTGAAAATGTAATAATTGGCTCTCCTGAGCTGGTAGGAGCTGGCTCTAGCACAGCATTGTGGTGGGGGTGCTGGGTGTGGTGGGGGTGCTGGGTGTGGCGGGGGCACACCCATGAACAGGACAGACGTTGCTCCTGTCTTCTGAGCTTGCACTTGAGTGGGGCATGTTGAGCCTCATTTAAGGTCAATGTCCCCTAGACAAAGGGTGGTGGGTGGGAGATGGAATGAGCTCTGTGGTTTGCCTCAGGCTCCCACTGTAGTCTGGGAATGCCCCTTCCTCAGAGCCACCCCCAAAGCCTAGGCCTCCAGAACCACCTCCCTCCCCTGGGAGGTCAGTGGAGACTCACTAGGACTAAGGGGAGGAAGAGGAACCAGGAGACCAGGCTAGAGATGCTTTAGGAGGGGAGATTAGGGCAAGGTCACCTTGGCTTGCCCTTCCCAACCATGGGCGCCAAGTGGAGGAAGCGATGGCAGAGCACGTAAGCTCCTACGAGGTGCCTCCACCAGCCGGAGCCCAGCCTAGATGAGCTAAGAATTCCTGGGCCCAAGCTCAGGAAGAGAACTACTATACACATATTGATTGTCAACTCCAGGCAGGTTAGGTGATCCACATTCCATTTCACCTTTGACCCCCAAGCAACAGGGTGGAGTTGGCATCTTTCCCAACTTCATCTTACCGGAGGAGAAACTGAGGCTCGTAGGGGTTACAAGGTTTACCCAAGTCTTATTCCTGAGCCCTTTGCTTGCCCAGAAGGAAAGCCACAACCCTGCAAGACCAGTATCATCATGATGGGTGATATCGGGGTCACACCAGTGGGTAGCCCTGTCCGATGACCCCCAAGTACAGCAGGGCCACTACTGACCATTCCGAGAGGCTGTCCCTGTCACCTCTGGGTTCCCTTTGCAACTTGTCCCTTGCTTCCCAGGTGATTTTTCTTCTGCAATTGCTTTCCCGCAGATGGTGCTGCCGGCATCCCCCTGTCCCAGCCACTGTCCTTACTACATTCAATTATCCTGGTTTATTAGGCTCTTTAAAGCTACTTTATTGCTCTCTCCTTGCTGTGACCCTAATCTTCGTCTTTCCTTGAGCTTTCTCCAGGGTTATTGCTGGTTGAGAGAAAGGTCGCCACAGACTCAAAAGAAACAGGGAAATAAACAATAGAAGACCGACTTCAGGCTGCCAACTTTGGTTTCACCAACATTAAATTGATGGATGAATATGGGTGGTTCCTACCACTTATCCTGTCTCTTCTCCAGCTACATCTTGCCAGACCCTAGTCTCAGAAATAACAATCATAATAATAATCTCTACTAGCATAATATTTTCCCAGTGTACTTTTGTATGCAAAAACTTCTTGATTAATTCCCAAAACAATTCTGTAGTGTAGGTGGAGTAGGTATTATTGTACCCATCTTACAGATGGAGAAACAGAGAAGATCGAAAGCTGAACGTCCAGTTCTGGACACGATGGAGAATGGCTACTCCAGTCCCATTCCTCCGAGGTCCTCCCTGTTACAACTGAAAATAGCTCTGGACATAGCACAAGAAAGAAGCATGAGAAGAGGTGCCTTCTGCCCTTCCCTGTCATCAGCAGGGCCCCATGGAGAGCTGAGCTTCTGTCCCACTCTGCAGCAACAAAGCAGTGGAGTCAGCTCCCCATTTCCCCCCGTCCTGTGTCGCAGAGCCTGGCAGTGCAGCCTGTATTCAAGGCAGTGCAAGGTGATGCTCCACTTTCAATGGGAAGGAATCAGTGAGATGGAAAAGGGAGCTAACTGCCACCCACCCGTCTGCAACGAAGCAGAGGAGGTCAGTGCTATGCTTTTGCCACGTTTTTCTTGCCATAGCGTTGCTGGGGCCTGGAAATATTTGTAAACCATATATCTGACAAAAGACTCATATCTGGAATATATAAAGAACTCTCCAATCTCAACAGTAAATAAAAAAATAATAATCTAATTGGAAAATCAGCAAAAGACATGAACAGACATTTCCCTGAAGAGAATTACAGCAGGCAAATAACAACAGGAAAAGATATTCAATATCATCTGCCAGGAGGGAAATGCAAATCAAGACCACAACAAGCTACCATTATATACATATCAGAATGGCTAAAATAAAAAATAGTGATAACACCAAATGCTGGTGAGGATGTGGAGAAACGAAATCACTCACACATTATTGGTGGGAACACAAAGTAGTACAGCCCCTCTGGAAAAAGAGCATGACAATCTCTTACAAAACCAAACATGTGCTTACCATTTGATCCAGCAATTGTATTCCTGGACACCATCCCAGAGAAATGAAAATTTATGTTCACAATGAAAAAAATCACACAAATGTTCATAGCAGCTTTATTCATAATAGCCCCAAACTGGAAACAACTCACATGTCCTTCAAAGAGTGAATGGTTAAACAGACAATAGTACATCTATACCATAGAATACCATTTGGAAAGAAAAAAGAATGAACTATTGGTAGATGCAATAACTCAGATGGGTCTCAAGGGAATAATGCTGATTGGTAAAAGTCAAATCTCAAGAGATTGCATACCACGTTATTCCATTTATATAACCCTCTTGAAGTGATAAAACTATAGAGATGGAGAACAGATTAGTGAGGGGATGATGGAGGGATACAGAAAGGTAGGTGGCTGCGGCTATAAAATGGCGCAGGAGGGACCCTTCTGACGGATCTGTCCTGTATCTCGACTGTGGTTGGCAGTGGTCACATGATCCACAGGTGTTATAAAATTGCATAGAACCAAATATATACCTGTACACACAAGCAAATAAGCCCATGGGAAACCGATGAAATCCAAATAATGGTGGATCATGTCACGTCTATTTCCTGGTTGCGCTCTTGTAACAGTTATGCGAATTGTTACCACCGGGGAAACCACCTCAAGGGTATACAGGATCTCTCTGCATCCTTTCTTATCACTGTAGATGTAGCTACAATTATCTCAAAATAAAAAGTGTTTTAAAAGTTCACACTGTCCTTCTACCCTCTGTCTCTGTGAGATCAATTGTTTTTAATATTAACTCCTACATATGAGTGAGAACGTGTGAGATTTGTCTTTCTGCACTTGGTTTATTTACCTTAGCAGATGTTCTCCAGCTCCATCCATGTGGTTGCAAACGGCAGGAGAGAACGATGGTTACAAGGCTGGGCAGGGTAGCGGGGGTGGGGAGATAAACTGGGGATGATTCATGGGTGCAAAAATATAGGTAGAATGAGCAATATTTGATAGCACGACAAAGTGACTATAATCAGTGATAACTTAGGGTATACTTTAAAATAGCTAAAAGAGTGGAATCGGAATGTTCCTAACACAAAGAAATGATAAATGCCCAAGGTGATAGATACCCCAATTACCCTGATTTGATTAGTTCACATTGTATGCCTCTATCAAAACATCACATGTACCCTGTAAATATATACAGTTACTATGTACTCATAATAATTAAAAATTTTTAAAAAATTAAAACAATAAAGAAAAAAAATGAAAAAACAAGAAACCCGAACCTTGCGTTCTTGGGATAAACCCAACTTTATTGTGATGTGTTGTCTTTATATCGATGGATTTGATTTCCTAGAATTTTGTTTAGAATTTTTTACATCTTTGTTCATGAGGAATATCAGACTGTAATTTTCTTTTCTGCTTCGATGGCTTTGGTATCAAGGTAATGCCAGCCTCATAGAATGAGTTGGGAAATTTGGGAAATATTACGACTCTACTCTTCATTTTCTGGAAGAGTATGTGTAGAATTGATATTACTTCTTCCTTAAATTTTAGGTAGAACTCATAGTGGAATTTTCTTTTTTTCTTCTTTTTTTCTCTTACCAAGTACAAAATTTTAGCTTAAAAAAAAAGTTCGCACCTGTGTAATAGGTAGAGCAGGACTCAAAGTTACATCGCTTCTGAAATCCTTGCTAAGTGAAAGGCACGATTCTAGGTGAGCCAGGAATGCAGAATTGGAAACTTGGGGTTCAGTGTCTTTCATGGGAAATGAGACCCTGGATGGGGTGGTAGGAAAATCCTTCAGGGAGCGGAGGGTGTCACCAAGACCAGCGTCGACGCTGGGGCCATTTAGTGTTCTTGATAAATACTAAAGATAGCACAGGCACCAAGCGCTATGGGTTCAGATAAAGGGAGCCCCTGAGACAGGAGAGGCGGAGGAGGCTTCACGCAGGAGGCAGTTCTTAACAATGTTGAGGGGGCTTTTCCTAGCAACTTGCATCTAATGAATAGAATACAACAAAAATGACAGGATGTCACTTCTGAGATGAGGTTACAAAACACGGGGGCTTCCATCTTCGCAATTCCTTCTTATGTTGACAGAGCTGGCTGCCATGCTGCCCTACAGAAAGCTGTATGATAAGGAACTCTGGCCATCTCTAGCAGAATCCTACCAACAACCACTGACGGATCCTGGAAGTGGATTCTGCCCTGGTTGACCTTTTTAATGACTGCGGCCCCAGCTGACCCCTTGACTGAAGCCTTGTGACACAGCCTGAGCTGGAGGACCTAAGCCACACCAGAGTTCCATCCACAGAAACAGTGAGATCACGAATGTGCTGTTTTATGCTGCTTGGCTTTGGGGTGATTTGTTAGGCAGCACGAGATAACTGATACAGGAGGTGATGTCTCTTATCGCAGACTTGCTCATGTGGTGGCCACAGAGTTCCAGGAAAGTGGAAGAAAAACCCCTTAGGGCCTAAGCTCAGAACCGGCACAGCCTCACCTCTGCCATTTTCTATGTGTCAATGCAAGTCACAGACTCAGGAGGTGGAGAAACAGTTTCCACTTGTTGACGGGAAGAGCTGCAGAGTCACATTGCAAAGAAGTATGGATACGATTTTGCAAAAAATCTACCACAGTCATTCTTCCAGAAGTGTCTTGGCTTAGCCAGAGCCCAGGGCAGAAGGTGGAAGTCAGAGCTGCCAGGAGAGACCCCGGAGAAGCAGCCGGAGGCCGTGCCAGGCTCAGAACCGGAGACTCAGAGCACAGTGGGTGGGTGGGAACTGGCTGCGGACAACCCCCCATGTAACTGCAGAGACAGCTCCCTGCCCTTTCTGCTCCTTCTCCACACTATGGCCTGAATGAGCTTCCTAAGATGCAAATTTAACACTGTCCACGGTTTTCCAGAAGGACAGGAGGAAGCCCTACTGCTTAGCCTGCAATTGAGGCCTTTGTGTTCCGGTCCCTGCCGGCCTCTCCAGCCGCCTCCTACCAACATCTCCTCCCTCCAGTCCACCCGTCCTGGACCCCTGGCAAGGCTTAGGCCCCGTCTGTGCCCCCACAGTGCCTGGATGTCCTCACCTGCCCCATGCACAGCAGCCCGGTTTCCAGAGGCTGCTAGAGGTCTGACCTTGGGCTGCTGGGAAATGGCAGACCGGAGCGACCTGGGGACCTACACTCCCCCAGAGGCAGCCTTCTAACCCCACGGGAGGGACGACGCTCCCTCACTCCACAGCCGGGATCACCTGATGTCCATGCTGGGGCTCCGCCTCCCACCCGTGTTCCAGGAAGTGTCCCTCCTGCTGGGTCAGCTGCAACTGGTCCTGGTCTCCATGAGTTAATGTTTCTGTGACCCAGCTCCCTGCCATGGGTCACTGCAAACGCTCTGGGCCTCTGACCAGATCTCAGCAGGCCGAGAGAAAGAATGAGTCAAGATCACACACTGGTGTATGTTTCCAAAGGCTCCAGACGCCTGAGAGTTTAGCTCGGGGACTGCCCGCTGCTCCTGGCAACCCAAGAATGAGGTTATCAACAGGAGAAAATCTTCAGCTCTCCAGGCAGCTGCTGCCTGTGGAGTTTTAGCAATTTTACTGTGCAAACCACAGCTATGCAAAGGCAGGGCTGGGGGGACTGGCTGCACAGTACTGGACGGCCGCTGCAGACGCACCTGATGTCCTCACTGATGTCCACACCTGTAGTCACCACCCTCCCTCCTCCTTCCACGCTGGATGCTAATGCAGTCCAGAACTTCAGAACGGGACCTGCTGAGGGACAAGGCCTTTAACGGATGATTAATGTAAAATGAGGTCACAAGGGTGGCTTTAATCCCACGTGACTGGTGGTGTCCTTATGAGAAAACACGCACAGAGGCATGATCCTGTGAGGACGCAGGGAGAAGACACCGTCTGCAAGCCAAGGAGAGAGGCCCCGGGAGAAGTCAGCCCTGCTGCACCCAGAGCTCGGACGTCCAGCCTCCAGGGCTAAGAGGAATAAACCTGTGCTGTTGAAGCCGCCCAGTCTGTGGCGCTTTGCCGTGGCAGCCCCAGGATACCAGTACAGGGCCTCTGCTCTTCCCGCTACCCTGAGATCTGCTCAACCGGTGGCTGCCTCCCCCAGGCCCTTGCTCCCCTCTCCTTCTCAGTCAGGCTCCCTGCACGGCCCCCCGCAACCCCCGGCACACGCTCTCCTTTGTCTCCAGCACTTCTTGCTCCAGGGTGCCACGTGACACCCACGTTCATTAAGTCGAGTGTCTACGTCCGTCTCCCCCACAAGCATCCCATGAAGCGGGGACTCGGTTTGTTCACCAAACTCCTCCAGCACCCTGCACAGGGCTTGGCACACAGCGGGTGCTCAGCGAACAGGTGTTGGAGGAGTGACTTTCTACGGTGAATCCTCCCTCTGCACGCTGCTGACATCTCTCCCCTGCCACGGCTCCTTCCTTGGGGTCCTCACTTACGCTGGGGTCTACCTCAGCTACTCGTCTCTGCCCTCAAATAAGAAAGAAAGAGAGGGAGAGAGAGAGAGAAAGAAAAGAAAAAGAAAGGAAAGGAAAGAAAAGGAAAGGAAAGGAAAGGAAAGGAAAAGACGAAAGAACTTACTTTTCTGGGTCCTATGAACTCCTTTTATTGATAAACCTCTTGAAAGAATCTTCCAGATTGCTTGCCTTTCCACTTGCCTTTCTCTTCTTAAGCACCAGTCAGCAAACTCTCACTCCTGCCACTTAAGCAAATCCATCTCTCAGCAGCCACCAGACCCCTGTCTCCCCAGTCTCCTCTTGGGCTGCCCTGCAGCTCCTGAGGAAGGTGTGGCTTTGCTCCCTGTCCTTGGAGGTCTGGCTGTCCCCTCCAGGTTCCCTCCCACTCCTCTGCCTGTACCTTCTCATCCTAATCTGAATTCCATCTCCCTCCCCTTCCCTCTCCTTACACTTTCCCTGGGACAATTTCTGCTAACCCCTCCTAAAACAATGGTGTGATTTCTGTCCCGTCCCCCACCCCAACCAGGTCCTAATGTCCTGCTCCCCTCATCCCTCAGCTCCCCAAGCAGGTCCCACCAGCACATCACAGTCCCCGAGCCCAGAACTGAACACTCCGTGTCCCCCATCCCTCCACACTGCTCTCCCACCGCACCCCCACCCAGCATCCAGACATTGCGACCTTGGCCAGAGGAACAAAAGCCCTCCCAGCATCTGCCCCGCCAGGCGTCAACACCTCCTCGCCCATCCTGGGTTACGAGGTCGGGAAGGAGGGTAGGAATCCTGTGTCCTGCGTCTGGCCATGCTGAGGGACAGTTCCACTCGTTCATTCACAAGCACTGACCCAGAGCGTTCCTGGTGTTGGCCCGTGGTAGGAGGCTGAGCAGTGAAAACGAGCGAGTTCCTGTCCTTGCGGAGCTGGCGTGGACGAGGGGCTGCCTGAGTCATGATTTTTGTGGTTTTGGGAAAAACACACCTCGCCAGCCTGGGCTGTCATACAGCATTGGCTTCCCAATAATCAATGTGTTTTAGCAATATATGGGGTGAATTTAGTTTCCAGTTGGCTTCCCTGAGGGTGTTAGATAAAACTGCAATTTAGATTCAATCAATAAACATTTATTGTGCGTCTATGCTTCGCCTGAATGGTCGTGGGCTCTGCGGGGGGACACAACGGGAGACGAGGTGGGAGGAGCTTGCCATGGAAACGACTCTCCTCTGCCACGTGATGTTTCCCTTGGCCTGGAAAATGAACAACAGAAACATTTTTGGTGACAACGCAGACAGGAAAGTGTGAAAATAAAAAGAGCATCCTCAGTTGCCCACACAGGACAAGCTTCTGAGTGGGTGAGGCAAGTGTGAGCTGAGGGCTCCTGGAGACTCCCCCGAACTCCTGCTGACTAAAATCCCACCATGAGCTATTCATTCCTTTGATTAAACTTTGTCCCCTCACCCCCCACTGCAGGTTCTTTTTCTTAAAAGTAAAAAATGCTTCTAGAAAGAGAACACCACATCCATAACCCCTTAAACAGAAATGACACATAATTTGACTCACATGCCACTCTGAACAAATGAGTCGTCGTGGCCTGAAGTGTCATGTTAAGAAGGGCTCTAAGGCTCAATCTGGCCTCTCATGCAAAGGATGTCAATTGATTGGTGATGTCTGCCACTGGTGCTGGACGGGAGGACAGTATCTACTGCCCCGGCCTGAGAGTGGAGGAGCCGATGGGGATTTCCTGGCTATAAAAAGAGGGGTTGGCTGGACACTGTGCATTTGATAGGAGGTGACACTGAAGGAGCGGGAAGGGAATGGCTGTGACTATCTCCTGATGTCACCTCCCGGTCTGTCGAGCATCTGAGGCTCTCAACGACCTGCCGCGGGAGCCCTTGCCACCACACCCAAAGCCTCTCACCCACCTGGCTTTCCAGCCATGTCTGGCCTCACCCTGACGCGTCTCCGCTCCTGCCCCACTGAACTCTGCCAGAGACCGGATGTGCCTCCCACAGGCTCTTCCAGCCCACCAAGAACACCCACGCCCCCCGTCTCTGCACAGGGAGCCCCTACGAAACTCCAGGCACGCCTGCCACAAATGTCACTTCCTCCGAGAAGCCCACCCTGAATCCTCTGCCAGGTCCTCACTCCCTGCTCTGTTTAGCCACCACAGGCCACTTCTGCTCTGCAGTCCTCACGTGCTACTTGTCCTTTGATGTGTCTCTCTTGCAAGACTGAGAACTCCGTGGAGCCACGTCTCTGTGAGTCTAGCTCCCAGCAGCTGGTGCACAGCGACCATTGGCTGAATATATGAGTGAATGAGTGAATGAATGGACTTCGCAGATGTGGCAGGTGAAGTGCTTGTGCTGAGACTCTGCTGTCCACCCGTGCGCCACACTTCCTCCTACGTTCCTACAGTAATACACGGTCGTGGTAAATTAACCCCCAAAGCTCCATGGCTTAACATAACAAAGTTTAGTTTCCCCTCCCGCAAAGTCCCATGTGAATTATGCAGCCTCCCGAGCAGCTGTGTGTTAACCGTGTTTTTTATTTTCTGTGTGCAGATGCTTTGACATCTGGAGCTGACCCTTCCAGGGTCAGCCAATTCCTAGAGATACTAAACGGCACACTTTCAAATGCAAACAACCAATCCAGAAGCCACATCCCACCCTCCAGGTCACTATCCACCCACCCGAATCACCCCAGGACTGGCACCAGGTGACCAGGGACACTCCTGTGCCCCAGTCGGCTGAGGTTATTCAAACCAGCCATTCCAAACCCTTCCAGTCCTTCCCACAGAAACCAGAATAAAGGCTCTTGCCCACAGTTTCCCCCTACCTCTGTCTTATGACCCACCCTCGTGCTTCCCCATGTGCCCCGCCACCCCGTGGTGTGAGGGGCCCTCTCCGCGGGAACTGTGAGTGACAAATTGCCTTTTCAATCTCGATCATCTCCTGACCCGTCAGCCTCTCCGTGCCTCACATCTTCTGTTGATGCACTGTGTTTTAAAGCCGTCCTCCATCCAGCAACTCAAGGACCCAGGCCGCTTTCATGTGCAGCTCTAATACCTCAACAGGTGGCCCCCACAATTGCCGTGGCAAGAAGAGAGAGCGGGAACATCTTGCATCAGCTCTTAAATTCAACCCAGAAGTGGCACCAGCCACGTCTGCTCCCAACCCGTCGGCCAGAACCAGGCACACATGATGCCACTTAGGTACAAGGGGTGTGGCTGGGGAATGGCGGGGAGGGGTCACTGTCTCCACTCCAGGTCTCCTTCTTCCCATCTGAATTAAGAACAGATCACCCATCTGAGATCAATATATGTTCATCTTAATATAAATACAGCATGATACGATTTCAGAGTCCTCTTTGCCACAGATATGACTAGTTTGTCACCAGGAAATATGGAAGCCACATGTTAACAAAGCAGAGACTCTAAGGAGGAGAAACACAAGGACTGATTGGCTCACAATTGTTCTCCAGTGTTGAGGCCATGAGTGAGAATAATGGGCCCGGGCCCCAGAGCGGACCTACCCTCGCCTCCTGGGCCAGACGCAGGTGGGAGCTGTTTGGGCATGGCCAGTTGAAGCTCGGATGTGGCTGAAGAGGAAATCCGTGTCTGTTACCACCCTCTCTTGCAAATGGCCTCCTTGGCTGTGGGGTTTCTGGAGTCTGCGAGATGTTTTCCCTGGAAGTTTGCTTTCAGTGGTTGCATTAAGCAACTTGAGCCTGGTTAGACTCTTGGCTACTCAGGGCCAGGGAGGAGTGAGCAGAGCATCGGAAACACCCGAAACACAGCCCCGAGTGAGCCGGTAGCCGCAGCCTCTCTCCCCCCAGATACTAACCGTGGCTGCTCAAAGTTTGTAAAACTAAAGAAAGTTTCACCACTTTCTGCTCCTCCCCCGGTGGAAATGTGAGTGATGGTGACATTGACCAGAGCGTGGGGTGCTCTGGAAGGAAGAAGAAAAACCAAAGACACAGGAATAGTGCAAGGGCTGGAGGCTCAGACTTAGCACAGGAGAGAGGTTTTGCTGGCAACAGCAGAGGAAGCAGCGTGACAAGGCCTGAGCTGGTGCCTCTAGGTGCATAATTTCATTTACTCCTCAAACCCACTCTGGAAGGAGGTACTAGAGTTTGTTTCTACCTTTACAAACGAGGATGCAGCACTCAGAGAGGGTAGGAAACTAGCCTGAAATCACACAGGATTTTGACAGGTGGTTTTGACCCATGTCCATTCTGTCGTTGGCCCCTGCAGGCCCAGCCTGCAGCTCTGTGATCTCTAGATCAAGGATCTCCTTCTTGCCCATCTTGGAAACAGTCACTAAAATGGAACAGTGGTTCTTAACCTCCACGAAGATGCCTTTGAGGAGCTGATGAAAGCTGTGTGTTCTTTCTGCACGTACCTGCATGTGTGCACACACCTCTCGGTGCTGCTCACAACACTGGGCTGTTTGCAGATGTCCCAAATGGATGGATAGCTGGTGGAGACAGGCGAAGCACTTCCTCCCCAGCCTGGTACCCTGTGCACAAGTTTTAAGGTAATACGTGGACACATCCGTGGCTAAAGTGCTGATAGGCAGATGTGAGATGTGAAAAGTAGCAAGGCCTGTGGAAAAGGTATCGAAGGGTCGCATCTCTGGTTAATGAGCTTGTCAGTCTCCAACATGATGCACGGGCCCCTCTCCAGCTTCCCTTCCCAATCCCCGTTAGAACCTGGCTACATCCCTGCCTGTGACTATCTTAGTAGATTTGTGCTGCTGTAGCAAAATACCTCAGGCTGGGGAATTTATAAATAATAGAAATTTATTTCTCACAGTTCTGCAGGCTGGGAAGCCGGAGATCAAGGCTCTGGCAGGTTCGGTGCATGGTGGGGGCTGCTCTCTGCTTCCACAGTGCTGCCTTGTTGCTGCGTCCTCCAGAGAGACGGAACACTATGTCCTCACGTGGACACAGGCAGCTCTCTGAAGCCTCTTCTAACGGGCATTCGTCCCTTCAGAGGGTGGCATCCTCAGGCCTGAATTGCTTCCCAAAAGGCCTCCTCTCCACACCATCATACTAGGGATTGGGTTCCAATGAATGAACTTTGGAGGGGCATGTATGTTTCAACCACAGCACCATCTATGGGGGCAGGTCCTATGTGTCACCTGAAGCTCCTGGAGGGGGCCTTCCTCCTCAGGATGACCCTGTCCCTTCTCCTTCTGCACACCCTTTTTTGTGACTTTCTCGTTCTAGAATTTGGCCCACACAGGGCTCTCACCTCAGGAAACGGGGGCACTGGCCTGAAGGAAGAAGCGAAGCCACCAACTGCAGAGGGGGGTGACTCTGGAGACCCTCCCTGGGTTTTGGCGAAAGGGCTTCTGCCATCTACAAGTAGGAAGAGAGACCTGGGGCTCAGGGAGAAAATAGCAGCAATGCTTTGTGGTCACTTGACCTCCTCGAGCCTCAGTTTTCCCATCTGTAAAGTGGGGCAGTGGTCGTTCCAGCCTCACAGAGTCATTATACCTGCAAAGTTCAGAGGACAGTCCCTGGAGTGGAAGAATTACAACATACCTGGGAGCTGTCATTGACTCCTGCCGGCCACAGGCGGGAGGCCTTCGTGTCCAGAGACATCGGGGCATTGACAAGAAGAACTTCGGGTTGCAGATGGAACCCCTATTAAGTAACACCCCTCATACTCATCTGCACCCTGCACAGTTGAATGAGACCAGTGAGAGACTAGAGCATCACCTTTGTCTCCGCCACGCAACTGCCAGGTAAGTCTCCCCACCTCCTGGGGCATGCAGAGAGGCCAGGGGAGCCAGCAGGGCGGTTCCCTCAGCCCCCATCAGGCCTGGTGTCCACTGCAAAGTCAGACTCTGTGCCCATCAGGCCAACCTCGGGCCTACACGGCTCCTGGAAGCGCCTGCAGTTTGAGAAGTGTCTGCGCGGCTGTGATCACTGCCCTGGGAGCCAGCGTCGTCTACTCATAAAACCCCATGATCAGCATCTTCTCCATGAGCCCCATGTGGAAACAATCCCAGCACACTTGGGGGTCGGACGGGGAAGTTCATTTTCCCATGTGGGCCCCTCCTCGTGGGGTGGCAATGGCTCAGTCCCTGCAATATTCTCCCTGCGCCAGGTTCCCGCAGGTGACGTAGCAGTGCCACGCTCCCCGCGGCCCTCCCAAATGATTCCGCTCAGCAGCTGCCTCTAAGTTATACACATCCTGTGCCTTTAGAACCTGCAGACCAGTAGTGGTGGCCTCCCACCCTCAGCTACTTCCAGTTGTGTTTTTCAGCAAGACAGAAGTATCTATGTTATTCATGAAGTCTAGATTTGGGGAGGAAAAAAGTGTACTTCCAGCTCAAGCGCTGGCCTTATAAATACAATTCACTCAAAGCAAAGCAACAGACCAGGAAAAATAGCGTTAACGCTTACCACCAAAAAAGGATTCCTTTTGAAAATACATAAAGAGCGCCTACAAATCAAAAAGAAAACGACAAACGATGCAATGGAAACACGGCCATGGCTGTGGTGGCCGCAGGGTGGGGTGCCAAGGGCAGCGGCTCCTCCTCCTTCCCTTCCCAGGGGTGCCCTGGCTTGCTCTGGTCCCCACCTCTGCAAAGACACATGCATAAGGGGAGGTCCCAGCCCCAGTGCCGGGGTCTGGGTTCATCGTGGTTGGCACAGTGGGCCAGATGGTCGGGTGACAGCGGAGATGCCGTCTGTCCATCTGCTGGGGTTGGGGTGGTGCAAGAAAGTTTCTAGGAAAGCTTGTCCTCAGTCCTCCAAAGAGACGCTGAAAGGCAAGGCCCCCTTTCTGCCTCCGGATGTGGGGGTGAGGACGTGAGCCACGGCGGAGGTCTGTGAGGATGGCAGAGTGGCAACATGGAAGGAACCAGGACTTTCCCGACATCAGTGGGCTGCAGATAGTGTAACTGGACTTACATAAAACCTCCTGTCTGAACGTATGCATATTGCAAATTCATAGAAAAAGGACCACAAAGGTACAGAGTAAAGTATTAACACTGGTTGTCTCTGTCAGAGAGAGCGGGGAGGTGGGAATAGAGGGGGAATTTTAACTTTTTATTCTCTGTTCTGTTTGCAACTTTTCTTTACAGTGTATTACTGTACTGTGTGACTTTTCAGAAAAATACAAGCCACCCATGATATTCAAAGTCACTACACAAAAGGGATGTGTTAAGGACAAAAAGGGTTTCATTGTTCGAGGGGTGGTTCTGCCCGGCCCCTGCCCCCGCCCCCTCCCCAGGCGCCCAACGCTGTGTGTTTCCCGGCCACAGAGGGACCTGCCACGGCTCAGAGGCTGAGGCTGTGACCAGGACCAGGAACCCATTTCTCAGCCAGGCACCCAGAGGAACCTGGACACCGAGAGGCCCCGGCAGCCCAATAGCTCCCAGGTCTCACACCCTCTAAACATCAGCCATGTGCCCCCTCCCCGTGTACTCCCACCTGGTGTCACTCGGAGCTCTGGCCTCACCTGAAGGTCCCAGCACCTTGGCCACATGTTGGAGCCATGGTGCCAGCTTGCTGCTGTGTGAATGGAAACCCGCCCCTCGCTGTGTTGTTTGTTTGTGGAGGTCTGTGAGGCTCCACGCAAATTGTTCCTTCATCTTGTGGCAGCTCTGGGGCAGGGAGGAGGATGGGCGGGGCCGTCTAGCTTTGTGGGAGGGGTCTGATCCAGGAGGTGCTTTAGGCCTTATTTACCTGTCAGGGTCTCCACCGAGAGTTCCACACATGCAGGTGGAAGGGCACAGACCCTGACACCAGGGAATTTCATGCATCTCACTCTATGCATTTCCTCATTTCTTGGCCACTGTGGCTGTGGACCTTGGGAACGTCCCCAACCTCTGAGCTTCCGTTTCCTGGTCTGTGAAGTGGGGTTGGTAAGAGCCGGCTCACACAGTCAATGTGGGGATTAAAGGGGATGGTGCACAGTGGAAAGGGCTGTGACCAAGTTGCCTGGGTTGAGGGGATGAGGGAAGCCACAGAAAGGGATATTTTGACCCTGACCAGGCATCAGGGAGGGCTTCCTGGAAGAGGGAGCGAAGCGATGAGCTGAGTTTTGAAGGCTGTCCTACCTACCGTTGCTGTGTACCTTCATAAACTCCAAACTTAATGTCATCAAAGAAACATTTTATTATGTTCATGGAACCATGAACCAGGAATTTGGACAAAAGGCAACATACTGGCTTGTCTCTGCCCCAGTGTCTAGGACTGCAGTTGGGTGGGCCCAACTCCATGGCTGGGGTTGGAGGTAGCTGGAGGTGTCTTCACTCGCCTGTCTGGCCATGGGTGCTGGCTGTCAGCTGGAACCTGCATGTGGCCACTCCCTGTGATCTCTCAGCACAGGCTAGTTGGGCTTCCTCAGAGCATGGCAGCCGGGCTCCAAGAGTGAGCCTCTGAGAGAACCATGTGAAAGCTTCATAACCTTTTATAACCTAGCCTCAGAAGTCACATAGCATTGTTTCTGCTATAGTCATGAGCCCATCCAGATTCAAGGGGATGGCGTGTAGACCCCACCTCCACATGAGAGGAGCATCATCGTAAGAAGATAATATGAAGTGGGAGATACTGTTGCTGCCATTTTTTTTGAGACAGTAATCTGCCACAAAGGCCAGTAGCAAGTAGGAAGTATCCATTTTAGACTAAAGGGAAGGTAATGTGTTCCCTGGCTGCCTTGAACTGTTGTACAAGTTGTGCACTGTACAAAGGCAGGGAGCTAAGAAGGCAAGGAGGGACTGATATCCGGCCTGTCCTCCCTCCACTGAGTGCTGTGCTCATGTGTGAAGCTGCATCTGCTCAGAGGACTTTTCCTTTGCAATAAAGCACTGTCCACCTGCTAAGCTGAGCACCCACAGACCTGTGCCCACCCAGAGGAGCACCTTTTACTAGTACCCATAAAATAACCATGTGGTTCTGGATGATCACATCCTGGGGAAGAGGAGCAGAATTAGAGGCTGGAACAGGAGGCAGGGAGAGGGGATAGAGATGCCAAGGATCAAGACTCAGGCTGAACCCCAAGGGTCTTGGCTGCTGTGTCAACCCCACCCCTCAAACACACAATCCTGGAGAGTCATTTTCCACCTTATTTTGGCATTCTCAGACCAGGATTCCAGGTTGTTCTGGTCTCAAAGCTCGTATACTCCAAGTTCATAGAAGTGGTCCCAAAGCGATCTGTGGGGTCAATATAAATATGTAGCAAACCTATGGCAGTAGAGAAAGAGGTAGGAGTTGGCCGAGAAGCCTGGGTGGGGACACAGGGGGGACACAGCCTCGCCCGGAGAAGACATTGAAAGAACCAGCATGAGCTGCTTCCTCTCTGAAGATTCGGAAGAGTTTCCTTCAGGGGCCCGAGAGAACCCATCATCAGGCTCAGCTAATGTCCCTGTGCTTGGCATTTAATCATTTTTCCATAGTTTCCCTTTATGGAGATGGGGCTATTTTAAAGAATGCTCAACACTATAAAACAAGGGTGAAATCGGGTTATCTGGGCTTCCATCAAGCCTGTTGTAAGGAATGTGCAACGCAGAGGCTATTTATACAGTGAGGGAGCGTTTCGGCAAGAAACTTACTACTGGCGTTTAGAATTAATTTAGCGCCCTGTCTGCTCCGAGGACATATGTTCTGTGTCTAGAATTATGGCACCTTCAACACCATATGCGTGTGCTGGATGTGGCCGGGAAGGATCTCGGAGCCTCCTGGCGCACAGACACAGCAGCTACGTGTGTCGGCAATGATCACACCTCCCTGTGTGTGCGAACGCCACCAGTGTGCGTGGAATCCTAGAGTCTTCAGAAATAAGTGGGCATATGGCACGTGTCTTGATTTTTGGCACCATGCACAGAAAATAAACGGTGGCGTACAATCAGGAGTCGGGCAGGATGTGACCTGCGCTGTCTTTGCAATCTTGACTGTGCACAGCACAGCGGGTTCCCGGCTCGTCCAGGGCTTGCATCTGAACACACCACAGGCTGCCTTGGGGCCCCTGGGATCAGACACGGCAACAAGCCCCCACCAGGGCGATAACTGGCAGCTCTTGGAAGTGTTCACCTTTGAAGCACTTAAAAGGTAACTGGTTCCATCTGGTGACACAGAGCTGCCAAGTCCCAGCTGGTCTCAGAAAGTCAGAGCCTGACTGCCCAGGGGTGGAAGCAGGGAGGAGAACCATCGCAGTGGACACGAGGACACAGGCCAGACTCACTAACACTGTCCAGGGAAGGAAGCAGGAAAAGCGGTAATTGTCACCAACCTACTAGCGACTCTGCCTGTGGTGCCCAGACACACAAAGAAGCCCCAAAACCCTTCTGTACATACCCCACCCATGAGGGCCAGAACCAAATTCACAGATTCATATATTGAGCGCTCTCGTTAGAGCTGGTTATACGAGAGAGAACAAAAGACACGGAACAGCTTTCTCCATGGAGCTGACATTCTAACCGAGGTGAAGGGGGCAGAGAGACAAACAAAAATAATAAGTCTGTGACATCAAATGTTGGAAACAAACTGCCATGACGAACAATGCAGCAGGGGAGGGGCTGAGGAACACAGGGTGGGTTTGCTGAGTTAGTGAGAGCAGCTTCGAAGGCCCACCTGAGCGATGCCCTCTGTGTGGACAGAGCCACACAGCCACTCAGGGATCCAGGGAGGGGGCTCCGGGGACCTGAAGTGCAGACTGAGGCCTGCGGAGGAGCAGCCAGAAGACCAAGTGTCCGAAGAGGTGGGAGCAACGGGACAGCAACGTTCAGAGAGGGCAGGTGAGGTCAGACCAACAAGTGGGGGACGGGTCATGTGGACACTGAAGAGTGTGGGGAGGACCTTGGCTTTGACTCACGTGAGATGAGGGGCCATCAAGGGGTTCAGAGCAGAGCAGTGCACCATCCAACCCCCATTTTAGAAGGACCACTCTGCTGCTCGGTGGAGAATATTCTATATTGGGGAAGGGTTAAAACAGCATTTTTTAAAAATTTTCCAACTCAATGAGTTCTTGCTTTAGTCTCTGATTTTCAAGTTCTATTTAGTACCCCACAGAGCGGGCACAAAGCCATAGTCAGGAGACCCTGGTGGAAGCTCTCACTCTAACACCCAAAGCCTGTAACCAGGGGAAAAGCCACTGAAAACACCCTGCCTCAGTTTCCCCACCTTTCAAATGGGACGGTCACAGCAGCCCTCCTTCCCTCACTGGAGTTAAGCAAGAAATAAGATTATAGAAATGTAAAACTTTGAAAGTAAAGATGCTCTTATGCTCTTAAGTCCTAGGGGTGAAGCCAACACTTCTTGCCCCGGGTCCCCTCGCGCAAGCTGGAGCAGGATGTGGTACAGGGGCCAGTAGCCGCTCCAGGTGAGATAATTGGGGCATTGCTGGTGATGTGGCTTCCAAGGTAACCCGACACAAGGCCGCGTCTGGAACATGTGTGGAGCTGAGTTGTCAAGCTGAACAGGGGCAGTGTCACGAGATGGACGACTTGGGTGATAGTCCCACCAAGGAATGTCCCCCTAAAGCACCATGACCTCCCCACTCCCTGCAGCTAGCAACACGCACAAAATTGGTTTTTTTTCTTTTTCATTTAACAATCATCAAATTCATCTTCACATTGTGCAAACTGAAAATTAGCTTGTGAACTGAGAATAATATTACAAACTGCAAAACACAAGAACGTAAAAAAATAGGTTTTTAAAAATTAGGTATTGCTTGCACAGAATAGAAATTTCAAACAGTACAAAGAGGGAATACAGTGAGAGGGAACTCATCCTCCCACTCCCCACTCCCATTCCTTCTGCCCAAGCGGAGACTGTTACCAATGCTGGTGAATCCTTCCGGAAGAGTGGCTACCCATAGCTACATCTGTCACAATGCCTTTATGTATTTTTATACACACATGAACGTACAGTCTACCCCCCTTGTTCATGGATTCCATACTTGGGAATTCATCTACTCACTAACATTTATTTGTAGTGCCCAAAGTAATACTCATGGGGTTTTCAAGGTCAGTGGCAAACATGCCCAGGGCAGCAGCAGACTTGAGTCGGCCTCCATGCAAGTTCCCAGCTGAAGGTGAGCAGGTCACACGCTGCCTTCTTGTTTCAGTTCTCACACTGCGAGCAACTGTCCTTTTCCAGGTCTGCTTAATCCTGAGGCTGTGATGTGCCTCGTGGAAAGAACGCATGTGTCAGATGCACTTTGTTCAGGCATGAGTGATAGTGTTATTGGCTGTGTGTTCAACGTTAATGAACCAACAACATATATTAAATGCATGTCATTAAAGAGAAACACACATAAAACAAGGTTATATATTGGTAGGTTGAAAAAAACATTGTGACCAGGGGATTGCAGGAACCCAACCCTATATTTCCCTGAAGAGCAATGGTTCGGTATTTGCTAATTTGGTGTTCTTATGGTGACCTTATAGGACATAACTACCATGAATAACAATCAATTGTATATAATTCTTTAAATTTCAAAATGGTTAACATACTATACTCTGTTTGGCACCTCGATTTCTTTTAACTTAAAAATATGTCTTGGATATTGGTCCATTTTGCTGCAAAAAGAACTTCCTTATTGTTTCTCACGATTGCATAATATTCTACGGAGTGGAATATTATTTAATATTATTTAAGCACACTGCTATTGATTGGGGTTGTTTTCTATCTTTTGCTAATTTCTGAACATGCTGTGCAAATGCTTCTAAGTGCCTGTGTGGGGGCCTCTGCAGGACAGAGTCCTAGTAGAGGAACAGCTGCATCAGGAGCTCAGGGCACAGGACATTCGGGTGGGTCTCCACAAATCACCTCCCAAGAGTCTATTTACCCCCCAGTGTATGGGGTCATAATTCCCCAAGCAGAGGTTACAGCAATTGCTAGAGCTGTGGAAAGTCATTACCACAAGTTGTGACTTAATTTCTGTGACAACAGAAACTTCTCTTACACTTCCTGGAGGCCAGAAGTCCAAAATGCAGGCATTGGCAGAGCTGGTTTCTCCCGACCCTGTGCGAGACAAACTGTTTCACATCCCTCTCCCGCCTTCTGGGGGTTGCTGGCGATCCTTGGTGTTCCTTGGCATTGTAGACACATCTCTCCAGTCTCTGCCTCCATCTGCACAAGGCGTTCTCCCAGTGTGTCCATGTGTCCAAATTTCCCTCTTCTCGTAAGGATACCAGTCATTGGATTTAGGGCCCACTCCAATCCGGAATGACCTTATCTTAAACTGGTTACATCTGCAAAGACCCTATTTCTAAATAAGATCGCATTCGCTGGGGATTAGGACTTCGACTCACCTTTGAGGAGACACAATTCAACCCACAGCAGAGGTATTATCAAATGTTTTGATCCTTGCTACTCTGAGAGACGCCCGACATTTGGTAGCAGAGTCCCCACATACGTGGAAATCCAGGAAGTGGCCGCTCCGTCACACCCCACCGGCTGCCTCGCAAGCGATTGCTGACGACTGAACTTGTTCGTCGGCCCTGATCAGAAGCCCCCAGAGCTCGCTCATTGGCGGCGGTGAGGGGTTAGGGAGCTGGGAGAGTGGGCGATAGGGTGGGGGGATCGTGAGCTACTCTCCCACGTTTCCCAAACCAGGGCACCACTTGAGGAGACTTTGCTGCTGCCCGATGGCTGGTACAGTGGTGTCACGTTTCACTGGAGCTTAGATTCTAACGTTTCTGCAAAGTAAAGATCACGTACAGTCAATATTATGCTTGAAAAGTACCTCTAGAAATTCAAGAGCCAGCCATCCGTTGCTTTTGTCTTTGCATTTGAGCGAGGTTTCCCGGGGGTGGTAGAGACAAGGTCCAGTTTGGGGGGTCTCTGTGTCAGCCCCTGGGTGTGGGTCAGGGCTTCGGGATGCATCTCCCCCGTGCTTAGGGAAGGAGGCTCCCAACCACGAAAAGGCCTGCAGACCCTGAACTCTGCTTGGCAAGAGGAAGCACATTCTCTCCGGCCTCCCTCCTCCAACCAGAGCCTTCCTCTCCCCTGCAGCAGAGCCCGGCAGTGGGCGAAACTGAAATTGTCTAACTCCCGAGCTGCAGGCTCGGCCTCCGTGGAACCCCTAGTTGTGCTCTGTCAGCAAGATGAATGGAGGCGACCAGTGACCCCCAGGGACAGGTAGGATGTCTCCGATTCTCTCGGCAGCCCCATTACCCCCTTTCCCTTGGGGGCAAAGAGGTTCCCTCTGGGCTGGCAGCCCCCACGATTTGGCCGTGTCCTTGGCCTTCAGAACGAGGGAAAATGAAGGAAGAGGGCTGCCGGGAACCTTCCCTGGTCCCGCCCTGCCTGCTGATGCAGAAGAATGGTGACAGTGACTTGAGGACGTAGAAAAGCAGGAAAACGAGCCCCTCCTTGGGGCTCTGACAGAGACATAGAGAACCCCTGAGTCCGATCGATAAGATGTGTGATGGACTGAGCAGAGATTTGCTTTGGGAAATTTCCCCGTCTGCTCCATCCAATTATCCTCTCGTATGATGAGGACCCTAAGTATTTCGCCCCATTTACGTGATATTTAAAAACCCACCTTCGTGCAGCAGGAGGTGGTGGCAGGGGCCAGAGAGGGGGGCTGGGCTCCCCAGTAAATATCAGTCTAAATGGAGCAAACAAAAATGTTGTGCACAATTCTTGATTTATTGACTTACTTCTCCCAGTCAATTTCCCACCGGGGAGCAGCGCGGGGCTGAAAAGCAAGAGGTGAACAGATTGGAAGCCGTGTGAAAATCTTCCAAATGACGCTCAGAAAACAGGGTGTCATCCCCTGAATACATTGCTTGCTCCCAGATGAAAATCCCCGAGCAGAATTTACTGCTGGGTGTTTACGGTTCATCCGAACACCATCAGGACTCACCATCAGAGCCCGACGAGGGCACCAAGGCGAGGAATTCTGTTTGCCAGAAGTTTCCCGTTAGGACTTCCAGGGGCAGGGTGGGGAGGAGGAAGTGGGTCAGACACACAGGAGGACCACTCCTCCCGGGGAGGGATGAGGGAGGAGGGGCATGGGGTGCCGCACAGTCCTGCAGCCTTCCTGGAGCAGCCCAGCCAGGCAGGGGGAGCGCGGGAAGGGCAGCCGCCCTGCCGATGGGGAGAAAGAACCCTGCGTGGCAGGTGTGCAGGAGAGTTTGGGGAAGGAAGGAAGATGGGGTGAGAGAAAAGAAAACAGGAGACTCCTTTTCACGCTGGAAAGAAAAATGAAGGTTTTTGTTTATTGGTTTCTTTTATTTTTTTTTCCAAAGGGCTGTTATTGGTTACAATTTTATCTCCTTTAATATTTTAAGAGAAAAAATCCAATATTGGAATTTTTTCTCATTAGTATCATTTCATGGATTGTTTCTGACAATGTGACCTTATACTGAACAGAGCCATGTGGAGAATGGGGGTGACTTGGGTTGCATCTGGGGGGATGTGTCAGGATTCTGGTGCAGATGTGTCATACTGAGTGTGCACCTGGGCAGAGAGTGTTTGTCACTGTGACCGCCGGGCTCTGCGCCTGCGAAGTCCAGCATCAGACGTTCACCTGACTTGAGCCATTCTGGTTCCTGGAATCCAACGGCAAAGTCAGAGAGACACAACAGACAGGGCACTAACATCAAAACTACGTGGGGTTTTTGGAAAATGCACCTTAGAGGACAGGATATTTTAGTTGGAGAGTCTCAGAGTAATATCTGTGTTTGAGAAACTGAGGAAGCTTTAGTAACCTCCTCTGGAAAAGTCTGAAGCTTTAAATTTGAAATTAGATTGATTTTCCCCACCTCCTGACTTCTACAAACACCGATTTTTTACATTTTTTTCTTTTTCTTTTTTAGAAATTGGAGGCCCTTGCCTTCTATGTCATAGACAAGAAAAAAAGAAAGATTAGGTGACTTTTCAAATACTCATAAAAGTTCACTATCAGATTAATTTAATATTGCTGCTCAGATTTTTAAAAGAATTTAAACATCGTGACCCAGTCATTCCTTCCTTTGACCATTTGAAAAGTCAGGGAATACTAACTAATTGAACCAATAAAGAAATGAGGAATCAGAAAGAAGGAAAGAAGGGAGCCTCTGCTCCCTTCAAAAATCCAGACTCCGGTGCAGATTTTTCATGCCAGCTCCTACTTTCATGCCCGCCTCTCTCCCATGTGCCCACCGTTACGGACTGCATCACCTCCCGATTCATCACCCCTGCCTGTATCCACGCCCCTGGCCATGTGGCTTTGCAGTCCTTCTGCTAAAGGGATGGAGTGTATTTCCCCCCATCCTGACTTTGGGTTCACCCGAGTGACTTACTTTGCTCAGTGGGATGGGGAGGGCGGGATGGTGCACCCATATGAGCCCAGGCTTCTAGAGCGCTCACATATTTGCATTTATTCTTTTATTCTTCTGCCACTGTTGTTAGCAGAACATGCCTGGCCAGCCCCTGTTCCAGGAGGAAGACAAGAGACGTGTGGATCGGAGCCACCACAGCTAAGCCCAGTCTTGGCCACCCAACCCTCTGCCAGCCCTCAGACCCGTGAGAATAAATATTAATATTTAATAGTTGCTGTTTTAAGCCACTGAGTTGTGGGTTGGTTTGTTACGCAGCAATTTTATAGCAGTAGCTAGCCAATACACCCCCTGCCCATGGGTTGCTCATCCCATGTGTGTGCCACCTTCCACAATGCTGCTTCTCTGCGTGCTACTCTAATATTGATTTCCTAAGACCCCTCAGCACCACCCATTTCCCTTGCATCAACGTTTCCATCTCCTTCGAGCCTTTCTTCGGTCCACAGTACATCTTGCATCTGCACCTGGCTCATCCTGCCCTCATCCCCTCACCCCTGCACCTAGCATTCACACCTGCTCTGCCTCCCTTCTCTTCCCCCCTCCTTGCCTCCAGGCATGGGCTTGTGCTTACCGCTCCCCATCCCACCCCGGGAATCTAGGCTGCCTCCTTTGCAGGAAGGCATTCAGAAATGCTCTGTGGAGGCATTATTCATACATGAGACTTTGTCACTGTTGACAGGGTAGGAAGGTCGCATACAGGCCCCGGTGACCTCTGATGCCAAGATCTCCTGGCAGAGGAAGCCAGGCTTGGTGGAATAGACACAACCTTGTCTGGCAGTGTGCAATCTCTGCCAACGGCAAATTCTGTCGACTGCAACGGGTGTTTGACAGCATTCGTTAACATATTAATGACAGAAAAAGGCTTTTTGGCAGAAATATCTCCTCCCTAAGTCTTTCTCTCTGAAAGAGAGGAATGGGGTTGTGCGGGGAGGTCGAGCAGACACAAGATCCAACACCCCTGGACACGGTCCCCAGGCTCCACGCTGTCGTGGAGTGTGGGCTCTTTGCAGCAGATGCCCTTGTTGTCTGGTGAGCCCCAAACTCATACATTTGGTCGCAAGGAGCAGTGACCCACACAGGCCAGCTCGAGTGAAAGGGATGCCTCCATCAGCACCCAGCAGGGAAGATGGGGCACTCAGGTTAATTCAAGAAGGGCTGAAGAAAGAGACTGCGGTCGTCCCTTGATATCCAGGTGGGATTGGTTCCAGGACCCCCATGGACACCAAAATCTGCAGGTTCTCAAAACCATCTTACATAAAACCTATGCGCATCTTCCCGTACGCTTTAAGTCATGTCTAGGTAACTTATAATACCTAATACAGTGTAAATGCTATATGTAGTTGTTATACTGTATTGTTTTTAATTTGTGTTATGTTTATTGTTGTTATTTTTTATTATTTTTTAAAAATATTTTCAATCCACGTTTGGTGGGACCCATGGTTGTTGGGACCTGCGGACGGCGAGGGCTGGTTGTATTTACAACGGATGAGAAGACTGCTAGGGAACCGCAAGGAAAACCCAGTGTCTTGGGGCTAGTGACAGCGAGGCGGCCACAACCTTCAGACCCAAGTAGGGGAGGGATGATCCGATTACCAGACCCAGGGTGGACAGAGTTGCACAGAGAGAGCCACTTTGAGATGACCTTAACTTCAGAGGAGGGACGCAACTGGCCCCAGGTGATCCCACAAGGAAGGAGCTGGGGACTGACAGCCTGGCTTTGCTCTCTTCTGTCCCTCTGGGCTCTTTCTAGGGGTCCCCATTGGGTGAGCCCATTGGGAAGCCAAAAACAGGGTAATCCATTGATGTTGTCCATACACATCAGCCTCCTGGGGTGTGAAGCAGACCTGCATATTTGTAGCTCTTCAGCGCACCCCAAGACAGCTGTCTGGGGCTGGGCTTCACGAAGGTGGTGCTGAGAAGGGCTCTGATCTGAGGCTCCTCCAGATGTCGTGGTAGCAGCTCCACCACTGACACGACTCAGCTGCTCTCCACGGCTCTGGCGCTTTCTGTCTCACCACCAAGGGGCAAATCAAGTCCTTGTTTCTTTGTTTGAATTCCGACGAAGGAGAGAATCCGATTGCCCCAATTTTAGGTTTTTGAAACCAAACTACATGATACAAGAGGACACTGGCAAGCCTCTGGATGAATAGGTCCAGTCTGGCGGGCGGCATGCTTCCTTCTGGGGAGAGGCTGGGGGACAAGTATCTGGGAGTGATGCACACTCATGCATTCGTTCTGCCTTAGTTTGAATTTTCCTAGGAGCAGGGCTGGAGGTGATGATGCACATGCAGGTAGTTTATTCGGGAGGTGGTCCCAGGAGGCAGAGATAGGGCAGTGACGAAGTGAGGCAGGAGAGGTCACTTGGAGATGTGCAAGTCCAGGCTGCATTACCAAGTCACCACCACTGTGGGCAACTGCGGCTTCATCCTGCCGGGTGCTCAGTGACTCACTGTAGGACACGTGCCTCGGAGTTATTCTAGCTGGGGTGGCAGGAGGACAGGGAGAGAATTTCTGGTCCCGTGTCTGGTCAGTTACAGGAGTGAACACCAGGGACTCTGCTTCCGGTGCCAATTCTCCAAGCAGCTGGGCACACACACCACTGCTCACTGCGCCAGAGCAGGCCAGGGAGACACCGCCCACTAGCTTTTGGGGACATGTGTTTTTTCCTGAATCAACAAGGCTCACTCTGCCTCTTCCAAGGCTATTCAGGGAATTTATGGATGTGCATGAGAAGCTGGTTGGCAATGAACAAAGAGGGACGCATAGAGGACCCCGATTTTGAAAGCTGGGGTGGGCAGGGCAGAGTAGCGCCTCCTGAAAAAGAATCCTTCTACATGGGGCTCTCCATGTCAGCTTCTTTGCATTATTTTTTTTTAATCCACTTTGAAGGATGGGTGCCTCCAAACTGTTCAAACAAGGCAGTTAATTTTTTCATTCAAACCTCATCCTCCCCAAAGCCATAGAGTTTTCTTTTAGTAAACGCTGAATATTAACGTGGCTGGAAGTAAATCAGTTACCTGCGTTGGAAATGAGAGAGCCAAACACCAAAAGGAAAATGGAAAAAAGTCATGAGAACATGTGAAAAATGGACCAATTTCCAGAATATCCTTTGGAAAACAGCATCGGGCGCTTCCAGTTGATTTCCAAGGTAATGGGTCTCCCCTTTCTGGGGTGCCTTCTCCCACCCAGATGAGAGCCCACCTGGCTGGAGGCAGCCCTCCCTCGCTGGGGAGCAAGCGTGTCTCTGCTTCCAGGCAGTGTGGCAAAGAACATTTGCCCAGCCTCCTGCAACTCAAATGCAGCATTCCATAGAAACATTTAAAGCCTGGGACAGTTGCAAATGCTTTTCTTCATTATGATTTTTTTTTCTTAGAGCTTGCTAATTAAATCATTAAAATTTTATCTTCACTTAACCGTGGATAAGAAGCATTTGAAACATTCAATTAGTATGCTGCAAGAGGTGCATAGGAGCCAGGGATCTTTGCAAGTTGGATCTGTTAGGAAGAGGAGGTGGATTAGAGGCTGGGGCGAGGGGGAAAGAGGCTCCAGAAAAGAGATAGGGAAGAAGGGCAGGATGGAATCTGCAACCGCTCTCCTGCCTGTGATGAGAGCTGGGAGAGGAGTCAGACCCACCTTCCTGGTCCTACCCTGCGCCTCTTATGAGCTTTGGCTGCCAGCCACAGCCAGGTTCCACCCAGAATGGCAATCCATGAGTGTGTGTGTGTGTGTGTGAGAGACAGAGAGAGAGAGAGAGAGAGAGAGAGACAGAGAGAGAGAGAGAGAGAGAGAGACAGAGAGAGAGAGAGAGAGAGAGAGAGCGAGCGAGCTCTGAGTTTCAGGGCTCTTGGCTCAACATCCTAAATTGCATTTCAAATTTTACATGCATTTACATGCAGGGTCTCTGAGTTCTCTGCCCTTCTCCCACTCCCAGTCAGCAAAATAAAATATCATGAAATAAAATTGAAGTAGCACAACTCCAAGGTCAAGCTAATATTCAGCAGGTTAGGGAAAGGGCCCCCGGGCCCCTGGGGAGCAGGAGCTGCTGCCAGTGACAGAGCCTGTCCCCAGGGCTCTGCAGCTTGCTAAGCGTTTTCTACAACCTCACATCATCCCACAACAACCTTGGCGTTGGTATTATCTCCTTGGCCGTGATGAAGCTATGGCTGTCTCGGTTTCCTAGGGCTGCCATAACAAAGCACCGCAAACTGGGTGGCTTAGAACAATAGATCTCTATTTTCTCACAGTTCTGGGGCCAGAAGTCCAACATCAAGTGCCAGCTCCCGCTGAACCTGTGAGGGAAGGTCCTTCCTTGCTTCTCCCAACTTCTGGAGGCTCCAGACTTGCCTTGGTTTGTGGCCACATCTTCTCCTCTATGTGTGTCTGTCTCTGTCCAAATTCTTCCTTTTCATAAGGATTATTTTCATAAGTCATGTTGGACTAGGGCCCACCCCAATGACCTCATCTTTATCACCTCCGTAAAGACCCTGTCTCCAAATAACGTCACATTCACAGGTACTGGAGTTGGGACTCCAACATATCTTGTTGGGGGACATGATTCAACCCATGACAAGGGCAATAAGAGATTTGGAAGGTTGTTCGGATCACACAATTGGTAAGCACAGGGGCTGGGTTTCAGCACGGGGCTCCTAGCTGCTGCGATGTGGGAGGTACGTTCAAGGCCTCAAGCTTGGGGGACTTCTGCCGCCCCCCAGGAGGGTCCCCGTCCTGGAGCCAGCCAGGATGGCCAGCAGGACATCAGGCAGGCCCAGAGCCACCCAGACCAGGCACGGCAGAAGCTGGACACCCAGGAGCCTGAAGCAAGCCTCAGGCGCTTGTTTCATGGTTGGACTTGCTGCCATCGTATCTGTCACCATTGTTTTGTGGGATTTCCAGGCTTACTGCATGTGCAAATACATCTCCACGGGCAAGGTTTACAGGGGGCTCTTTCTGGGGAGGCCACCCCCTCCCTCCAGGCTCACGCGCTGCCTTGCTCACACCTGGACCCACGGCCACTTCGTCCCTGTGTAGGGCCAAAGTGACACTCTGCCCAGCCATGGCCTGAGGATGTTGGTATGAGATGGGCTTCCTCAGACCTTCCCTTGTGTCCTGAGCCCTGGGAGCACCCACCGGGGGACCCTGGCCTAGCTCAAGGCTTGACAAGAAGGGAGGGGCCTGACAGGACTCCTCGGTGCCTCCTGGCCAGTCTCTTCCTTCTGGGGAGTCCTCTGCCAGCCCCATCCCCATCCTGGCTCCAGGACACCAGCCAGAGAGAAGAGGCTGGAAGGGGGGCAGAGGGGTGGTCACCGACAGCTGGGCACCCACCGCACCCCTGCCAGCTCCTGCCAAGCGCAGGTCTGTGCGGCGGCTCCACGTCCATTCCTGTTGTGCATAAACGGCCACGGCTGCCAGGCAGACAGGCAGGCGGCCCCCAGCACACTGACCAACTTTTCTGCTGGAGGGGATTAGAGAGTGGGAAGGATTTCCCATTAAACACAGTAATTACTAAAAATCCTTTCAGCCAGTGTGCAGGAAAGGGGACTCAAAACACCGAGGAAACTTCGGGTGCTGAACCTCTAGCATAACGTCAAGTTGCAGACACGGGGAAGCGAACACACCTTTGTCAAGCGTTCGGCAAAACGCAACCACATGTGGTTCAAAGCAGCAGCGACAGCTATTAGCCTGATCCGTTTGTTAGGAGATAATGAGCGCCGACAGGTCTTTGATTTCCGATAACTACCTTGGGAGTTTAACCCTTCGTTCCGGAACAGGCTCGGGGCTGGAATGTGTTATCTGGCAGGCTCCCCTGAGTGCGAGGAAAGCAGGTTTCTGAGGCTTGGGCGACAGATGCTGGTCTGAGTGGATTACCGAGATCTCTTCAAAGAGCTGGGGGGGCACGGGAGCTGACGGGAAGGAAGTGTCAGCCAGCGGGAGAGAGCAGGGGACCAAACGCCCCACCTGCAATCTCCTGCCAGGTGAATCCCCATTCCCATTCCACCTAGGGCCAAGAAAGGTGGGTCCCTGGGGCCCCATGAGGTCAGGGTCCGGTGTCTCTCCCCTCACCCACGGCAAAGAAGAAATCCCCTCACTCCTGGGAGCGAGGCGTATGTGTGCCCGAGAAAGTTCTGGTGAGATTCCTGGCCTGGGCAGAGAGAAGGCAAGTCAGTGTTGCTTCCTTGTTAGGAGGAAACATGCCCAAGAACAGAAAGCAAAAAGGTGTTTGTGAGGTGTGTCTGGAACTTTCTATTGCCCTGAGCACTCCATGGCACCCCAGCGTTGAGCTGCTCTCAGCTAGCTCTGTGGCTACCACTGGATTTGAGGGATCCATTCATTTTGCAAATGGGGACCCAGTGGCCTCTGGCGGTCAGCACCACTGCCCGGTGGCCTTGAGTGCTCCAGAGCTCTGTGAGGAGCACCGCCAGGTGGAGGAAGATGTCACATGGTGGGTGCTCCTGAGCCTGAGCTGTCCCCTGGGAGGTTAGGGGTGAGGGAGGGGAGGGGACAGCCGGCGCTGGGGGAGGGGCCTGTTTGCAGAGAACATTCAAAGAGGAGAAAAGTGATCGAGCAAAACTGTGTTTCGAAAAGAGTGAACCAAAGAGCAGCTCTGTGAACTTCGGCTGTTCATCTAGGAAACCATGAAAAATCTTCTTTTAAAAGCTATAATGTTAACACAATTTCCCCTCAGAATTAAAGGACATAATATTAATAGGCACCGAAAGACCAGTTTTTCAACTAAGAGCTCACTCAGTCAGGAAAAATGAAACACAGCACAACGGCGACACAGAACACGCATGCGCGAGCCCCAGCCTCCAGACGCTTAAACGCGCAGCGTCTGAGTAAGACACCAAGTGCCTGTTGGTTATGTTTATGTTTTTCTTTAAACTGTGGTAAAATACACATAACATAGAATTTACCATTTTAACCATTTCTAAGGGCACAGCTGAGGGACATTAAGCACATTCACATCGATGTGCAGCCGTCACCGCCATCCACCTCCGGAACATCTTCGTCTTCCCAAACTGGCACTCCGTCCCCATCGAACATCTCTCCTCCCCGTCCCCAGCTCCCGGTACGCTATTTCCCACCCTCCGCCTCTCTGAATCGGACAACTCTAGGTTCCTCGGATAGGTGGGGTCTGTGTTTTTCCGTTTAGCTGAATTGAACTAAACTAAAACCCTTCGGTGTTTTCCTGAGAGGCAGCAGGTATGATGAGGCACAAAAGCAGATACTGCCATCTCTAATATTAAAAAATAAAATAAAATTTGTGAAAGGAAAAATGTTGCCCACACACATTCTTATTTTTCCGGAATTTGACCTCAAACAAATTTAAAACATAAAATTTAAAAAGAAAGAAAGAAAAGGAAGGAAGGAAGGAGGGAAGGAGGGAAGGAAAGAAGGAAGGAAGGACGAAGGGAGGGAGGGAGGGAGAGAAGCTGTAATAGCAGCAGCTGCTTAAGGAAAGTTTCAGAAAGTGGGAGGTGCGGCCACTCCTCTCAGGCCCATGTGGGAGGCGCTGCCTGCGTCCTTGCTTCTCCCCTGGCTGCGGAGGCCTGCTGACCGGGCATTCATAAGGGAGCCACTCTCCTGTCTGAGCTGCTGTCACAGCTTGCTGGTCACAGCCCCTTGGCAGGGGAGCCAAAGGCCGCACGTTTGGGTTCTGAGCCAGGAAGCCAGGCAGCCCGTGATGGAGACACTCCTGACTCTGTTTACCTGGACGCCCACCAGTGCCCCTCGGAACTGGCCAGCACCAAGCCTGGGCTGGACCCTTCCCTCTGTGATCCTGGTCTGTTGCAGGGAAGGAAAAGTCCAGAAAGGCCTTCTCCCAGAGACCTCTAAGCCCTTGAGGGAGGCTTCCCCATCTCTCCCACAGGTGAGCTCATCAACTTCGTTTGCCCCAGGGAGAGGTCGTTGACCTCTCAGAGACCAGTTAGAAACTGAAGCCTCATGGAAGCCGGGGGAGACCCTGCCTAGGGTCTCCGGTTCTAGCAAAAGCCTTTCCAGACCACCACCTGTGACCACATCTCCCATTTGGTTCCTTTTAAAGTTCTGATTATCTCTTAAATGACACCACCAGGCAAGAGAGGAGTGGTGGAATTCAGAGGCCCTTCCTTTAAAAAATGAACCATTTCACCCTCAGAGCTCCACAGAGTGTAAAAGTCACAGATTTGTTCCCACGGGCAAGTAACCTCCACTTCCCACCCTCCGCCTCTCTGAATCGGACAACTCTAGGTTCCTCGGATAGGTGGGGTCTGTGTTTTTCCGTTTAGCCCCTCCCCCATCCCTCTAGAATCGTCTGTATCTCAGAAGAAGCCCTACGCTGGGATGTCTTGCACTCTCAGGTTCTTGGGTCTTTGAAGTACTTCCCTGGCCTGGACCTGGCCATTGACTAAGGAGGAACCTCAGCCCTAGGGTCTTGCTGAGAGTTTTAATGTGCCCTTTAGGGACATGTTTGCTTCTCCCAGTTCACCTCCTCTTCTCCCCAACACTCTTCTCCCCACAGGGAACCAATTCAAGACATGAGGCTTTGCCCCTCCCCACCTTCCCCACATCCTCTTCTGGAAACAAGAATGGGCCTGGGAGTTCCCTCCCCTCAGCAGGACTGAGTGGGCACTGATTTAATGAGTGGGACCAGCTGCAGGGAGGGCAGTGGGGCAGGGCCAGGGCACGGCGTGGTCTGCGGAGGAGGGGGGCAGGACCGTCTGCAGCACGCAGTGGGGAGGGCTTGGAGGGCACAGGGCCCAGACGGTTCCCAGGCGACTCCTGGGAGGCTGGCTTTGATGCCATCCCAGAATTTGGTTCAGAGTCAAAGCAAAGGGATGAATTTGTTAGCTGGAACACAGCCCTGAATTCTCCCCAGGAAATTCACTGAAAGAGAGATTTAACCTGGGAGAGTTTCAGCGAGTGATGAATCACGTGGCTTCCCTCCCGTCTTTCATAGCCAAGGTTTCACATTCCTACCTCCGTTAGATAAATTAATGCAGAACATCCTGCCCCTCCTGGGGTGCTTTGAAGTATTCAAAGGCCTTTGCTTACATTGTCTGTGTGAGCCTCTGGGCAGCCCTCACAGGTAAATGGGCAAAGGGCTGAGATTGGGGTGTGGTCCCCACTGCACAAATGGAGAAACAGAACAACAAGGTCAATGACCTTCCTGAGGTCCCCTAGCCTTGGCAGATGGTGAGGCTCGGAGCCAAGGTCTTTGCCTCATTGCTCAGGTGGGTCGTGGGCTCGGGCTGCTTCACACCACAGAGGGGCAAGGCAGGGACCCAAAGGTTGGAGCCAGATCTCAAGCAAATCACTTTCTTTGTGCTGTGTCTCCTCTTCCTTTCATGGCAGGGCTGGGCTGTCCAGCGTGGGAGTAACTAGCTACACGTGACTTTTTTTAAAAATTGAAACTAATTCGAATTCAATAAAAATTAAAAATTAGTTCCTCGGTCCAACCAGCCTCATTTAATGTGCTTCGTAACCGTATGTGGCTAACGGTTCCCACGTCGGACGGCACAGAAAGCATACTTCCATCATCACAGAAAGTTCTGCCGGACTGCAACAGAACAACAGAACAGCGCTGATCCAACTACGGCCCTAGGGCCAAACGCAGTCAGCAGCCTGGTTTTGTAAATAAAGTTTTGTTGGAACACAGCCACACCCGTGCCTTTATGTGTTGTCTTTGGCTGCCTTCATGCCACAGGCTCAGCTCTGAGAGACCATATGGCCACGAAGCCTAAAATATTCACTATCTGATCTGTTACGAAAACTGTGCTGATCCCAGCTCTATAAAATGCTAAATATCTAACTACTCAGTATCACTCAGAGAGGCCTGGAATGACCCCAAACTGCAGAAATCTCACCTCTCCCTACCTCTGGCTATTGGGATGAATTGAACACATCTGCCTGTGTGTGTATTTCTGGAAAGAAAATACAGTTCTTTTATTAAAAAGGTGATTGTCCCTCCTGTCCCACCGTAGCAGCTTTCTCTCTGTTCTCAGTCTATACCAGCCCCCCATTGTCTGTTCTAGCTGCTGAAAGAAGGTCCCACTGCCACCCCGTTGACATGCCCCCCTTCTCTGGGATCCCAGAGACAGGACTGGGTGCTGGAAAGCTGGGGGCTGGCGTCTGAGCCCCTTTGATCGGGTCTGCTTTGCACTTCCTGTCTCCGCCTTCAGTGAGCTCTAATGGATCAAGTTCACAGGACCCTTTGGAAAGAAAGAGCCCAGAAATAGTAATAGCAAATGTATTGATCCCCATGCCAAGCCCAGACCAACATTAGCGCATGGAACCTTCCCAGCAGCCCTGTGAGACGGTGCTGGTATCAAACATTTTACAGATGTGTATTCCCGCATCTGTGTCTGAAGCCAAAACCATCTTTTGACCACTGTGCTACACTGCCTCCTGTGGGAGCCCTGGGAGGTGACAACGACCTCCTTCCAGAGAGACTGTTCATGAAGGAAAATTTGAAACACCCACAAAGGCAAAGACAGCAAGGTACTAAGCCCCGAAGGGACCCTCTCCCAGCTTCAGCAATTTTCAACTCAGGGCCAGCCCCTCTTCCTGTGTTCCTCTACCCACTCCAGGGGAGCCCTGCACTCATTCGAAGCAAATCCCAGGTATTCCGTCGTTTAATCTGTAAATAGTTCAGTATGCATCTTTCAAAAACATAGGCACGATGCTATTATCATAGCTAAAGATACTCGCAATAATTCCTTAACGTCTTCAAGTATCCAGTCGCCATTCAAAGTTCCTAATTGTCTCATAGATATTTTTTCTGTTATCGCTTTAACAGACGTTGCAATTTTTCGACCTGTCTCTATGTGTCCTTTGATCTATACCCCCTCCCTCTCTTCCTTGCAATTTATTTACTGAAGAAATTGGGTCATGTGTCCTGTAGAGTTTGCCAGTCTGGATTTTTTTCTTTTTGTTTCGGGGTATTATGGGGGTACAAACATTTTGGTTACACGTTATGACTTTGCCTCATGCAAGCCAGGATTAGAGGTGTGCCCTTCCCCCATACAAAGCTCACCCCATCCATTAGTTGTGAGTTTACCCAGCCCCACCCCCCAACCCCCAATGAATAGTACTACCATGTGAGCACCTCAGTATTGATCAGTTAGTGCCAATTTGATGGTGAGTACATGTGGTGCTTATTCTTCCATTCTTGTGATGCCTAACTTCGAAGAATGGACTCAAGCTCTATCCAGGATAATTTAATTTTGATGATGACATCTTCGTGATGTCAGTTAACATGTTCCTCTGTCCTCTGTACTTCCTATAAATTGGTGATTGGAGTGAGACTCTGGATTAGATTCAGGTTTGGGTATTTGGCAAGAATATTTCATTATGTGGTGTCACATCCTTCCATTGGGGTGCAGAGTGCTTGGTTTGTGTCTTTTTGGAGGGCGTTTGTAGCCTTTAATGGTCATTGCTTAGATCCATTATTTGTTCATTAGGGGGTGCAAAATGCAAATGTTTGAATTCTATATTCTTGCCATTAATTAGCCGGAACATTTCCATGACGAAGACCTTCCCTTCACGAACCATTCGGTCACCTGGCCTGAGGTATTGTTGCTATAGGAAAGGTGGGATAAATGTTTAAATATTTTTCCCTTTATTGACCAATTTTCAAAATAATGAGTGAATACCCTAGTATACTCCAAAGGTAATCAGTGATATTCCTTTTTAAATATCATGAACTCATGGACTTACGCCTCTTTGGAGTGTTTTGATCCAATGTGCTAGTTATTCTTAAGGATGCCAAACTGTTGAAGGAAATCTGTTGGACCACCTCCCCCTACACCCTTGAACAGCCAGCTTCTGAATGCAAGAGCCATCAGGCTCACAGGGACAGACAGGGTCCCCTCACCTTGCCACAGGCTGCAGGAGAATCTACTCCAGCATCTCACCATGGTCAATCAAAGATCTACTCACATCTGGATTCATGATGCCCGGAGAGAGCAGCAGAGCGCTCTAGAACCTAGCCAGGTGGTGGGAAGAGCCAGGGACCTCTCCCAGTCAAGGGCGAGACACCTGCGTTCGGCTTCCCATGATGGGAATGTGCCTTGGCTATGGTTGATGCAGGCACTGATTCTAAGCCTTAAAATGTACCCACACACAAACGCACACATGCACATTTCATACACACACACATCACATACACAAATACATGCACGCAACTGCTGTTCAAGAGGAAAACTAATTTCCAGGCTTCTGTTCCCGCCTGCTATACTCACAGATGCTCTCGTATCTCATAATTGGCCAACTTATTGGTTTGATAAAGGAATAGATTTTGCTTTTTAAGGCACAGCTACCTCTATCTCTGTGTAAGTTTCCCTGTTTTACTCCTTCAGCCCCAGGACTTAGACTGCTGGAAGCAGTGAAATCCGGGACTAGCAAGTGAATGTCTAGTTTAGGAGGGACCTCTAATGCCGTTACCAAAGCCTGCAGGTATCCATCGGCATTCTGTTTATTTTATTTGCTCAGTCACTGCTCGGGACAGGATATTGGAGGTGAATTATTTATGCCCCAAGAAACCAAAAGAAAGAGGAAAAGAAAGAAAGAAAGAGTTAGGAAACAGTAATTTCTGTATGTCTGTTTTTCATGTTTCTGCTGATCTCGCTTAAAATATTTTATTCTTTATTTTTGTACAGAAAATTTCATTTGTGTGCTGCCACTGAAAACCAGCGTTACTGATTTATTTAAAATATTTATACTGAATTACAACATTAAGACAGACACATGCATTAGCAGGAGCAATTCAGAACAATATGCCCACGAAGTTTATTTTTGAATAAAAGTTGAGAAGGCTGTGTGTCTACAAACATCAAATGACTCATTTTTCGCTAATTACTGACACCTGCAGCTGAATCGCTCTCTGCTAAAACTCAGCATTTCAGTTAATTTCTGCTCTAATTAGTGTGGTAACAAATGCATCTCCTGCTTGATATAGAAACGAACAAAGCTGCCAATGACTTCAGGAGCTTTCAAATTTCTTCCTAAAATTCTAGCAAAGAAATCTAGAAACAGCAATGATTGGGCTTCATGGCCCTATCCAGGTGGTCAGAGGTCCCTCAATCCTAGGGCAGGGTCACTGGGAAACCAGTCATTTCAATAACTTAGGATAGTGGGGTGCGGGGGAGCTGGAGGGTCAGACAGTCTTGGGTTCATATTTCTGTCCTGCCATTCACATGCTGTGTGACCTTGGGCAAATTGCTCAGCCTCTCTGGGCCTGAAGATAGAGATAAATGATTGGTCCCTTCTCACTGGGATGCTGTTGAGGCAAAGTCCTTTGGAATATGGGAGATGCTCCATCCATGCTATTCCCATGGTTACTCTCAGGATCAGACCCATTTTTCTTCACCCCAAAAAGCACCCCCCCACACCAATGTCACCCCTGCTTCCAGTTCCCCAAGCTTAGCTCCTGACAGTCTCTACTGGCTAGTCTAGCTCCCTCTGCGGCTGGCTCCTGCCTTCATCCAGCCCAGGATATGGTGCTTCTCTCATCTTAACTTGGTCTTTTCCCTTCCTAAGCACAACCCTCTGCATGGAGAGTACAAAAAAAAAAAAAACAAAGATGAAAACAGCCACCCTGTGTTTGGTACCCAGCATATAATGATAATAATAACATTTTCTCTGCTTCTCAAAGCTCTTTATGTGCATTGACTCATTAAATCCTCACAACTATCATGAGATACATACTATCGTTTCCCCATTTTATAGATAAGGAAGTCAAGACTTTGAAGAAAAGGAGTCCAAAAAGATACAAACAGACAATTCACAGAAGAAGAAATCAAAACTGCCTACCCAGGTCAGGGAGAGGAGCGCAAACTCACAGGCAGCCAAGGCAACGCAAATTAAATTAATCATGAGATGCTATTTTTTCGCGGATTAGATTAGCAAATGATTAAAAGAGCTATAACTTCCAATGCTGGCAAGAATACGGAAACCGGGTACTCGCATACCTTGTTCGTGAGTGTGAATTGCTTCGACCTTTACACAAATTAACCTTACAATGTCTATTAAAATTTAAAATGCATGCCCTCTGAGCAAGAAACCCCACTTTGGGGAATCTATCCTACACAAATAAAGTCAACAATGCATGAAAGACAGGAGCAAGGATGTGTATTGTAGCACTATCTGGACAGAAAAAACAGAATGGTTCTTACAGCACTGTTTGTAGTGGAGGAAATATGGCAACAGTTCGGGGGTATTATAGTTTTATTTGAAATGGAAACAAAACTAAATTTTCACCAGTAGAGTAGCTGGATACGTTTGGCTGTAGCCATATTACGGAATACTATACAGCAGTTTAAAAGAATGAATTAAAGCTCTACATGCCATACAGCTGAGTGAAAAACCAACCTAACCCGCTCTTTGAAACGTGTCATAGAGCCAGGCTTTGGATAACAAAAGACTATACGCCATCATTTTTTTTTTTTTTTTTTGAGACAGAGTCTTGTTCTGTTGCCTGGGCTAGAGTGCCGTGGCATCAGCTTAGCTCACAGCAACCTCAAACTCCTGAGCTCAAGCAATCCTTCTGCCTCAGCATCCCGAGTAGTTGGGACTACAGGCATGCGCCACCATGCCTGGCTAATTTTTCTACATATTTTTAGTTGTCCAGTTAATTTCTTTCTATTTTTTAGTAGAGACGTGGTCTCGCTCTTGCTCAGGCTGGTCTCGAACTCCTGATCTCAAGTGATCCTCCCACCTCGGCCTCCCAGAGTGCTAGGATTACAGGCGTGAGCCACCACGCCCAGCCTATGCCATCCTTTTAAGTGGCAAAATGTCATACTGCATTCTCAGCCCATTCAAAACACCCTGGCAATTTCTGAAAATTATTAAAACTCTCCCCAACATGCATATAACAATCCACCAAGTATTTTTGCATAAAATTGAGCATTTTAAATGCCAATAACCTAATTATTTAACAGAGAATGAACTCAGTAGAGGGTATGTGTGTACACACTCCACAGTAATGTTTTCCTTCTTTACTGTAATTGATGTACCCTGTAACATCAGCAAATAGGGAAATGATATGTTAAAGATACACAAGGAATGCAAGTAAGACTTAGCAAAATGAAACAAACAAGGGGCCATTTTAATAATGGCATTTTACTGATCAGAGAGCTGAGTGGAAGATGTGATGGCCACCACGTGCCTCCCAGATGTCGCTCTGCAAGGGACTCGCCGCTGCAGCTGCTAGCAGTGCCGTGGGCACCCAGCCTTCATCGCAGAGCCCTCAGGAGCCGCTGCTTCTGCGGAGACACTGGCGCCCACCGCCTTGCCCCTTCCAGGGGCAGCCTGCACCTGACAACTGATCCATATGGGTCGTTGGGTCTCTGTGTAGAGGGCAGGGTCCAGGAGTCCTAGCAGCTCCCATGGGGAGGTGCATGGCCAAGACACGAGCTGATCCGAACAGCTGCTCTCCTTGTCACCTGCCAGTCCCTGAACGGGCCTCGGTCTCCCAGCCTCCATGTCTCCTTCTGCATCTCACCCTTCCTTTGTGGGTGCCCCTGACAGCCGTCTGTCCATCCCTTCCGATGCACTTCCAGTATTCCTCCACGGGGAAGCCCTCCAAGCTCTCTCCGGCCTGCAGCCGGGTGGCTGTGCCTTCTCTGGGCTCCCAGGGCCCCTGACGCACCCCTCCCCGGGCAGGGCGCCCCACACTGCGCTCCACTCGCTCTTCCCACGTCTGTTCTGCCACCGCAGAGGGAGCTCCAGAAGGACGGTGGCCCTCTCCTGCTGCTCCCACCGGCCAACGCTCTGCCTGGAGAACAGGCTGATGTTGTAACAGTACCTGGGGTTTGTTTTAATCTGGGACAATACGATGCGCAGACATGGAGATGGCTGTCATGAAGGAGGAGGAAGTTTATACTCACCAATCCCTGGAACAAGGAGGGATCCCGTGCAGGACCACACGGACAGAGAAGCCCCCGGGTCGGTCAGGAGGCAGAGAGGGGGAGCTGGGAGGGCAGGAGCCTTTATCGGGGCTTCCCAGGAAGGAGTGGGCAGGGTGGGGTTGGGCAAAGGACACCGCACGGGGTTCAGCAGGGCTGGCGCCAGTTTCAGGTGGACCTGCTCAGTCACTGAGGGCGGAGTGGGCGATCATGTCCCGCTCAGGGAGCATATGCTGTTTGCAGATGTTACAGTTGGGGATAAAGCACAGACATCAGGCTTGCGGCGAGGACTGGGTGGCTGAAATGTATGTGCACTGGGTGAGCCATGGGCCGGGTAGCTCCTGGTTCTGACGTGGACGCTGGGTGGGCACGGAGGCATCGCATGGGAATGGGACCCGGGACAGCCCTGGGTTTGGGAGTGGATGCTTCGTGTGAGAACAAGGCATCTTGCATTCAGTCAAGGGGAGTCTAGAAGCACCCGTAGTGGATGGATTCTCATCAACACACGCCGGCCTCGCCAACCAACTCCCCCTGCCTCTCCGGGTCTCTCTCCCTTCCCTCCTCTCTGAAACACGTTTGGAGCATCAGGGTATCGGCCCACACATGGCATTAAGGAAAACCCAACGATAACTGTACGTGACAAAGTCTTTAAGGAGATACTCAGTTTTGCCTTCACTGCTCAGAACGTGAATCCATTTATCCAAGCCAGGGTGGGATGGTGAGACGCGCACAGGAGCACTAAGCGTCTGCGACACGAGTGGAGTGGCCTCACGAAGATATGCGATCCACCTATTTCCCCAACTCTGAATACAATACAAACTACCCCACAGGGCATAGCCAGGACCCAGTGAAATCACTCCACAGGGCTTATCGTCGTCTTCCTTCTCATACTACTTCTTATTTATTGATTTTTTTTTAACAAGCTCTTATCAGGCCACCAGTTCTTACTTTTGACCTTGCAGGTATTAAATTTTCAGCCCCTGCTGGAGCGAGGATCTCCTCTACACCCTCTCTCAATCGTGCCTGGCATCTCTGCGCCACGGCGGGTGTGAACAGGGACTCCCTTCGTGGAACCCAAACGCCGGCGACACGGTGCTGCCTGACCTCAAGCTGGTGTCCGTAGCCCGCATCCTTCCTTCTCGGTCTACAAGGACTTTCTCAGTCATTGGCTACGGAGCAGAGTGAGGTCCCTGCCTTCTGTGAGCGAGATTACTCAGAACAAATTGCAGCCGCATTTTTCCTTCTCATCTTTCTGCTGTGTGGGGGATGCTCCATCATCTTAAAGATCTCTTTGTTTGACAGTTAAGTGCATTAGTGTGGACTAGTGTGATATTTCTTCTCTGTTGTAATAATTATTTCCTCTTATAATTTCTGAGTTTTATCATAGCTTCCCCCAGCCCTCACGCATGAAGATTTCCCCCGTACTCCAGTAGCCGTGCCGTGTGCAAAAGGATGACATCAGCAAAATAGAAGGGACGTATGTAAAGATCTTGTAGGAATAAAGCAAATAGCACAGATCGCTCAGAGGACAAGCGCTGCTTTGGAATAAAAATACTGCCGGATTCATGAAACAATAGTTCCAGACAAAGGCAGCGTGATCGTCAAGGTTTGGGGCAGCTTGTATCATCTCAAACTATAACACCATTCTTTATGGTGGTAATATTATTAACATTCTTACATTCAAAATGTTTGTTTATTGAAAGGTCTGAGGGGCCACCAAGGAATTCTCTCAGCAGTCCTCTACACCACTAATGAAACCCCCAAGCACCCACACATAGAGAGGAAATAAAAAGCCATAACAAGAAAAGAGCTTAACGTCACTGCGTCCAGAGGTTTTGCTTCCTTCATCATGTGCTGTCAATGTGCACTTTGCTCCGAGACCATGAGGTGGTGTTAGCAACCTGTCGGTTTGGTAGAGGTGAGCCAGGAGGCCAGAAGTCACTGAGGGGCCAGAGCCAGCCGATGGGGAGAGCCGGGCTACTCAAAGTGTGGTCCCCAGACCAGCCACCTGGGAGCTCCTTAGAGCATGTTAGAGATGCAGAATCCCAGGCCACCCTGGGACCTGTGGCATCAGAAACTGCAATGGAACAAGATATGCAGATGGCCCATTTGCACATTCAAGTTTGAGAAGAACAGGTTGTGGAAAACAGCTTCTCAAAAGTACAATAAAACCAAGAGAAGGATAGGAACATTGGGGAAACGGCAGCCCTGGGATGTGACATTGGGATCCGGATGACCTCGTCTTAGCTGGTTACATCTGCAAAGACCCTATTGCCAACTAAGGTCACATCCTGAGGTTCCTGGTGGACATGAATTTGGGGAGGGGGTAGGCGCTATTCAGCACAGTGCAGAGGAGGTGGAGGGGCAAGAATCCCAGACGCAACTTTGGGACGCCCAAGCTAAGCTCCTTGGGCACGCTCCGGGGGCCTCCGTTTTCATGTGTATAAAAACGGGCCATTATTGAAATTGGTAAAATTCCAAGGTGGCAGAGAACCCCATTGAGGATGGATGAAAAGGGTTGAGGTGAAGGGGCTGCAATTCCTCTCTCCTTGAGAGCCCAGGTTTCGGGGCAAGGACCTGGGTTTGGGTGGAATCTCCAAATCAGTCCCCGAGACTCCTCGGGTGGGTCCTGTGCCTCTCCGCTCCCCTCTCCTTGCATTTAAAACCGAGCTAATAACTCGGAACTCCCTTGCAGGAATGTCGTAAAGAATTGGCATTTAAAATAAAATGATTCTCAGGCATGTTGCAAATGCGTTGCTGTAGGAATACTAACTAGGAGGGAACCTATCAAGTTCCCTCGGGTTCTAAATCTGGCGGGAGAAGGAAAGTGAGGGGTGGGGGGCGCGAGGAGAGAATGAGCTATTTTTAATTCCTGGCCAAGAAATGTTTTTTTTTTTTTTAATCTGCACTAATATTATGAGCTCAGTCTGTTCGAACAATGAATTCTGTTTCCATAATTGTCCTGTCCACAGTCACGCTGGGGGAGAGAGCGAGCCTCATGGTGATTTCCAATCTAAATCTGCCTGGTTCCCAGGCGGCAGGTGGGGTGGGGAGGCTCTTAGAGCCCCAGGAGAACCCCAAGGCAAGGGAGGGCTGAGCCCTCTTGGGGTCAAGCCGTATGACTCATAATTAATATTTAACACCGGTTTTAAAAATAAGTGACAAGCCCCTTAATCAGCACACATTATCTGAGGTCAGGAGCAGAAGAAATGCATTTATGGACTGACTTCCTTTTTGCCCCTCGGCCCCGTGCGTGCCTCTGTGTTCACGGTAATCAATATTGCCTACCGTGGCCAGATTTTTTTTTGAGGCCCCCTGGATGCAACTGTTACCATGGCCAGATCTTTGCTTTCTTCCCGTGCCCGCGCTGCCAGGCAAAGCACGTTGGCAAGAAATTCACTCGTCTGAGTAGATCCCTTCGGTCCCCTTCTGCCGCCAGACCTGCTACAAAACAGACTCATTGAAGAAGACCATGTAAATTCAGTGTGTAGTTTCACGCTGGAATTTGTTTTTTAGAGATGTTTAAAACACAGAACAGTGCAGAGAATAACCAGACAAATTCCCAGGTTCCTACCACACCAAACTGACAAATGCCAACATCTTTTGTCTTCTGGGTTGTTTAAAATAGAAAATAAACAAAGCATTACAGATCAACCGAAGTCCCTTTCAGCCCCGCTCACAGGGCCATACCCTCCCTCCTCTCTCTTGAATGTGGGAGATGCCCTCACCCTGCTGTGGGTGTGCCTATGAACAATCTATAAGATTGTTGTTCGGACTGCTTAAGTTTCCTAGAATTTGCTTTTTGTCGCTTGACATTATGTTTTTGATAATTACCCATGTTGATCTATGTACGTGTAGTGTATTCACTTCAATTGCTTACAGAAATCTAGTGTATGAATACACCACCCTGTTGATGGGCATCGAAGCATCTTCCATGGTTTCCCTTTTGCAAACAATGAGCATCCCGTGCGTGTCTCCCCGTGCACGTGGCATTCCTGGGCCATGGATAAGCACGTTTCCAACCTCCCTGGACACTGCCACGTTGCTCTCCAAGGCTGGACAGATTTGCGTTCCTGTCAACCGAGCATGAGAGGCCCTTTCCCGCCACATCCTCTCTGACGTTAAATACTTCCCAGCTTCCAGTTTTTCTTCCTTATTGCAAATAGTCTGCTGAGCGAGGACTGGGGAAGGGGACTGCATGATGGTTTTCATATTGTCACTCTGTGGACCTCTCTGTTGGGGCTACTGAAATGCAGGGAAGAAAACCAGAACAGAACCCAGATGTAAAAACCTGAAGCTGGAGTCGACACAGTCCTAAAGGTGAACCCCGAGGAGCTCAGCACCAGGCCCGCAGTCCCCATCACCCCCCTGTCACTGCCACCAAGCAGAGTAACACAAGTAAGTGATTGGAAAGTGAGCTAAGGACTTGGGAATACACATTGGCTCTGAGGCGTTCTTTAGACAACTGACCTCACTTTCTGAGCCTCAGTTTCTCCACTGTCAAACGAGGACAATCCCCGCCCGGCAGATCCCACAGGGAGTGAGGGAAGCAATCCCGTGGCAGGCTTAGCACACGGCTTTGCGTGGAGAGCTCAGAAAAGGCTGTCGTTAATAATAGCAAACAGAGTCCGGGCGTGGTGGCTCACGCCTGTAATCCTAGCACTCTGGAAGGCCGAGGTGGGTGGATAGCTCAAGGTTAAGAGTTCGAGACCAGCCTGAGCAAGAGCGAGACCCCCGTCTCTACCAAAAATAGAAAGAAATTAATTGGACAGCTAAAAATATATAGAAAAAATTAGCCGGGCATGGTGGCGCATACCTGTAGTCCCAGCTACTCGGAGGCTGAGGCAGGAGGATCACTTGAGCCCAGGAGTCTGAGGTTGCTGTGAGCTAGGCTGACGCCACGGCACTCTAGCCCGGGTAACAGAGTGAGACTCTGTCTCAAAAAAATAAAAAAATAATAGCAAACAGTACAGTGAGCTAGATGGTTCAGAGTCTGGCTCCCGGAATCGACTGCGTGGGTTTCTTTCCCGGTTTGCTGTGTGTGTGCTTTGTTTTTCTCCTCTGTAAAGCGGGGATGCTATTATTACCGCCTGTCGTGAAGCCGGAGTGGTGTTGGGCATGCAAAGGACTTAGAACACTGCATGATACATAGTAAGTGCCCAATAAATAATTGCTTATATTTCTAACACAGCAAATTACTGAGAGCAGGGCTACCCTGTGATTTGGGTAGAATCTATGCAAGAACTTTGGCCTGGAAGCTGCCAAACTGCAGATGTTTCACCGTGTGATGCGGCTCATTTGAAATCTTCCAGACTTCAACAGCTTCATTCTCCTGACCTGTGACCTTGGCTAATGGCCAGCACGCACAGTGGGGAGTGTCCCGAGGGCCTAGCTCTCTTTCCACCCTATGCCATGGGGGTACCGGGGTGGGTGTAGCCTCCAAAGGCCTGGGCAGATTCTGGGAGGAAGGAAGAACAAGGCACCAAACAGGAGAGAGGATGGCTCATGCAGAACCTGCCCCATGCATGGGCCCGGAAAGAAACCAAATTGAACCGGCTTTGGAGTAGAAATGCCGGCAGGAAGCAACATCAATTCTCTCCTCTTCTGAGATTTCCCCTGCCAGCATTCTGAGTGATAATAAATCACTCATTTCTGACATGGCTTATTTTTCAAAGCATTTTTATAAGACGCATCCAGTCATCTCATTTCAAACATAATTCAAATGGGGAAAAAAAAATCCTGCAATGTTTATTATTAATTAAACAGGATTACAGGACCAACTTGGTAGAAATGGGCGGAGGGAAGCAGGCAACATCCCAAATACCTCGCACCCAACCCGCTAGACCTTCTTGGGAGGGGTTTCCAGATGACACCCCTTTTGTCATAAATCCAAATATCTATTCATGCCTATCTGCATGTTGATGCTGGAATTAGATGCTCCATGTGTGCGGATGTCGGAATATTTATTGATAGTTAAAATTTCATGTTCCCTGGATTGATGTTTGTGCATAAGGACAAATGACTAGTGTCTTGCAGGTAGTTTGAACAGGTGTAGAGTAAAGATTATTTAACACCGAGTTCTGCTTTCTGTCTTTGGGTTCTCCAGGAAACGAGAAATCAAATCTCCAGGGACTATCGAGTGGGGAAATAGAAATAAATGATAAACATATAAACACGTCAGCTCTATTTCCTATTGGTTGGGAGCGGGCTCTTTCTTTTATGATCTTGTTACTATTCCAAATTTATGAATTCTAAAAAATTTAGAGACTATTTGAAATATTTAAATGCGTTTTAAAGCCTCTACGTAGGAAACAGAGCTATAACCTGACAACATCCAAAGTGTCTTTTGCGAGCCTGTGCTCTGCTCCAGGAGGGCTTTGCCGTTTGGCGCCCGAGCTCCAGCAGTGTGACGCACGAGCTGCATAAAAGGCAGCAGCTGGAGGCAGGGATGGACCAACACCCACACCTGGGCCGTCACAGGGGACCCAGAGGCATCCCAGGGCACTGCCTCCCAAAGCGCTGTCCTTGAGGACAGCAAAGACCCTCAAAGAGCACGTCCGCAAGGATGCTACAGAATCACTAGACCACTGGTGCCAGCCCTGCTCCTTCAGAGTCTTGCTCATAGATCACAACCCAGTGAATCTTTCCCTGATTCCCCAGGACCAAGAATGGGAGCTGCCCACTTCAGGGGGCCACCAGAAGGGGTACATCATTTGTAGACAATTTTAAAACAATAATAAAACCAACTCAAAGTTGATCTGCTTTTCATTCTCACCATATGCTCAGTTCTACACAATGCCGGTGGTAACATACACCTCCCCACCCACTAAATCTTTTTGCTGGTCTAATTTCTAGACAACTGCTGCAGTTACTGTTGATCTTAATAATACAGCTTCAGATTAGCACGTCGAATGACTTGTCCTCCAAATAAACATGGTATTTGACATGGAGGTTAATTTGGAGAGTCCCAGTTACACAGTTGACCCCCAACACGCAGGGACTCAGCCGCACGTGTTCACGTTAAGAGGAAGGTCGGCAAGGTGCTGAACAGATGGGCTCACACAGGGTGCAGCTCAGGTCTCCAATCTCTATGGTGTTACATACTACATATCTACTGTGGGTTTTTTGTTTGTTTGTTTGTCTGTTTGTTTGTTTATTTGAGACAGTCTTGCTCTGTTGCCCAGTAGAATGCCGTGGCTTCAGTCTAGCTCACAGCAACCTCAAACTCCTGGGCTCAAGCGATCCTCCTGCCTCAGCCTCCCGAGTAGCTGGGACTACAGATGTGTACCACTACACTCGGCTAATTTTTTTTTTGTATTTTTAGTTGGCTGGCCAAATTTCTTTCTGTTTTTTAGTGGAGACGGGGTCTCACTCTTGCTGAGGCTGGTCTCGAACTCCTGAACTCAAGCAATCCTCCCGCCTCGGCTTCCCAGAGTACTAGGATTACAGGCGTGAGCCACCGCGCCCGGCCAACGTATCTACTGTGTTTAAGCAGTAGATTCAAAATAAACAATAGTGCAGTTATTATGAAGACAAAGAAACAGAATTCGAGTTACTTTAATTCTGCCTTTCATTGTGACCACTTGGAGTTTTCATTTGTTTAACATTTAAAACAGCAAAACAGAAGGAGAACTGAAAAGTGTCATATTTTTGTTTGATGTGCAAATTTTAGTGTACACAAGAGATATTTTACTGAATTCAAACAATATGCATGGTTGTTATAGGAAATAATTTTGTCCTAGAGTGGAAAGATTATTAAAAATGATGGGCTTCAGGTGCCTGTTTTGCTTGGCACACCACTGCTTCCCAGCGCAGACTCAACTCACTACCAGTTGGGTGCACGTCGTGACCTCAATTTTGTAAGCATTTACCCAGGTCGAGGCCCTGAGGCCACAGCAGGGACTGCAACAGACATCTCTAAACAGTGGACTCCACGGTTAATTACTTAACTGTAAATGTCATAAATGCTATGAGAAAAAATAATGTAGGAAATGACTATATTAGTTGTCTATTTCTGTGTAACAAATTACCACAAAACTTAGTGGCTTAAAAAATAAACACTTACTATCTCAGTTTCTGTGGGTCAGGAAGTTGTTGCTGACTTAGCTGGGTGGCTCTGGTTCTGGCTCAGGGTCTCTCATGAGGTCATAGTCAAGATGTTGGCTGGGGCTGCATCATCTGAAGGCTCCACTGGGGCTGGAGGATCCACTTCCAAACTCACTGATATGGCCATTGGCAGGGGGCCTCGGTTCCTCACCAGGTGGACCTCTGCAGAGGGCTGCTTGAGTGTCCTCACAACATGGCCGCTGGCTTCCTCAGAGCAAGTGGATACAAGAGAGAAAACAAAAAGGAAGCTGCAACGCCTTTCTTTTATGATCTAGTTTCAGAAGGTACACATTGTCACTCCCGCCACCTTCTATTTGTGAGGAGTGAGTCTCTAAGTCCGGCCCGCACTCAGGGGAAGGTGACTTAGGCTCCATTTTCGAGGGAGGAAGGTCAAACCAACTCATGGAATTATTTTAAAACTCCCCTACTAGCCCTGAGGTGTGAAGGGGAACTAAAGTAGGTAAAGGAGAAATGTTCATTCCTGGCAGAGGAAACAATATGTGTAAAGGCCGAGGAGTGGGAAGGAGCCGAGTGTCTGAAGAGCAAAGAGTAAAACAGAAAGAGGCTCTTGATGGGGCCGGGGTGGGATCAGGCACAGCAAGGATTTGGGGGTTTATCCTAATAGTGTGAGAAGGTCACACAGCAGGGGACTGACAAGATCCAATGTACATTTTTTAAGGAGATTTAAGGCAATTATATGGGGAATAAGTGAGACGGAGGCAGGAGTAGACCAGAGAGGGGCCCAGTAGAAGGCGACCAGCCCACGCTGGAGGGATGAAAAGAGGGATAAAAAAAAGCAACTGGACCTGAGAGGTATTTCCTGCTCGGCTGTGTGGGAATGAGAGAGGAGGGGCCAGGAGCGCAGCCCAGGTTCCCGCTTGCCCAGCTGGCCGACGAGATGATCAGGGGATCCATCCACTCTGGTAGGAAAACACTGGATGAGGAGGAGCACGTTACAAGGGCAAGATCCTAAACTGAGTTTTAACACACTTAACTCGACAGCCCTACCAGGTCCAAACAGCCAGCCCGCGTGGAGAGCTGAGAACCGAAGCTGCGTTCAGGTGTGGAGATGTCCATCTGGCCGTGGGTTTGGCCCTATGGGAAAAGAATGAGGGCAATGAATTTAGAAAAAAGAGGAGATAAGCCAGAAGATGGCATTTGTATCCCCCTTTGCAGCTAAAGTCTTGTCTGCTTTTGTGGTTTGATTAGATAGATTAGAAAGTTACCAGTTTTGCTTAAGCTACTTTGGGTTAGGTTGAGTTTCTGTCATTGCACCCAAACGCTCTGACAAATATATACAAGGCGACTTGAGAAGAGTTTGCTGCTTCTTAGAACAAGACGCCAGCTCTTCCTCCCACTTGAAAAGAAGAGGAGAAAGTAATTTGTATGCAAATGGAGATGAATGGCGACCTCCTGCTTATCAGCAGCCACTTGTCCTCTTTTCAGAAAACAGAAACTTAAGTTCCACTTTGCACAAGTGATATGGTGCAGAATGGCAGCCTGAGGCAAATGTTTCTCTCCTCCGCCACAATTGCTAAGCAAGACCTCACCGCTGTGTAAATGCTTCTGTAACCTTTGACACCATGGCTTCAGGTCTTTTCTCCTGGGTGAAACTGTCTGCAGAAGGGACAGGGCAGGGAACACTAATTAGAAGGCAGATCACCCCCCCCCTTTTGTGATCAAAATTCAGAGTGTGCTGTTCCTCCTGGCTGGTGTTCTAGAAAGAACAACTGGCGGAAGCAGAATGTGGGTGGCCTCGTGTGTCCACATCAGGTACCTGGTCAGCATGTCAGTGCTAGAGGGCATGACCCCAGGGTTCTTTCCTTAGAAGAAGAACGTAAATTATCAAAGACCTGATATGTGGAAGTAGAAAGAAGGATGGTAGACAAAATGACATGGAGTGTAAACGTGAATACTATTAATACGGTGATACTAATAGTAGTAATAATTCATTTATGTGGTGTTTATCGCCCACGGACATATAGTGCTTTCCAATCCCTTCTTCTTAGAGCAATTCCCCATTCTTATGAGATCTAACTTCTAAAAGAGCCCCCAGGTCCAGTCCTTATTCCTTCCATCTTTGTCGTTTCTAGAGTCGAACAAATTTGGAGAGAAAGTAGCAAAGTCCCTTGTATTTTCAACTGCTGCATAGTGGCTTAAAACAATAATCATTTATTATCTTACAGTTTCCAGAGGTCAGGAATTCAGGATCAGCTTAGCTGGGTGATTCTGGCTCAGGGTGTCTCTTGGGTTTGCAGTCATGTTGGCTGGATCTACTGTCAGAAGGCTTAGGGAATCTTTTCCAAAATGGCTCAGTCACAGAGGCTTTGCTCCGTAGGCCCTTCTGCAGAGCTGCTTGAGTGACCTCACAACATGGCGGCTGGCTTCACCCAGAGTGAGTGATCGGAGAGAGAGAGCAAGGCAAAAGCCACTGCCTACTATGACCTAGTCTCAGAAACCACACACCATCATTTCTGCCACATTCTATTCATTAGAAGTGAGTCTCTAAAGCCTGTCCACACTCAGGGGAAAATTAAGCTCCGCTTTCGAAGGAAGGAGTATCAAATTATTTGTGGATGCATTTTAAAACCAAATCTCTTGACACAAAAAAGCTGGGAGAATAGGCACCAAGTCAATGCAATAATTCATTGAATAGAAACTAGGGAACCCAACTCCATCATGTACATTTTACTTTGCAGCAAGTATTTTTATCAGTTAGGGTCCTGACAGAAAACAGATGGCACACTCAGATGTTGAATTATCTCAGTAGAGACAAAAAAAGCAATTGACAAAATCCGAGACCCATTCATGACAAAAACCATCAACAATCTAGGAATATAAGCTAACTTCTTCAACCTGATGAAGTACGTCACAAAAAACCCATAGCTAACATTATACTTAATGATGAAAGACTGAATGCGTTCCCCAAAGCTTGGAAATGAAGCAAAGAGATTCTCACCACTTCTATAGTTCTCTATACTACAGATTTTAGCCAGTGAAATAAGGCCCCCCACCAAAATGTTTAAAGACATCCAGATTGGAAAGGAAGAAGTAAAACTGTTTTTATTCACAGATGGCATCATCCTATATGTAGAAAATCTTAAGGAATCCACAAAAATATCCTCCTAGAACTAATAAATTTAGCAAGCTTGCAGGATACAAGACCAAAATACAAAAATCAATTAAATTTTCTGTACTAGTCATGAATAATTTGAGAATGAAATTTTTTTTAAGTTCATTCACAATAACATCAAAAAGAATAAAACGCTTTGGAATGAATTTAACAAGAAAAAGTGTAAGATTTGTACACTGAAAATTGTCACACATTGCTGAGAGAAATTAGAGAAAATGTTAATAAATAGAAAGATGTTCTATGTTAACAGATTGGAAGCTTTAATATTATTAAGATGTGAACCTCCCCAAATTGATCTATAGATTCAATGAAATCCCTATTAAAATCCCAGCAGACTTTTTTAAAGAAAGTGAAAAGCTGGTCCTAAAATGAATATAGAAATGCAAAAGACATAGAATTGCCAAAACCATTTGGAAAAAGAAAAACACAGTTGGAGGGCTTATACTACCCGATCTCAAAGCTTACTATAAAGCTGCAGTGATCAAGACAGTGTGACAATGGGGTAAGGATGGGCATATTGATCATGGAGCAGAAGTGAGAGTTCAGCATCAGCCCTTACCTATAGGGTCAACTGATTTTTTGAAAAAGATGTCAAGACAATTCAATGGGTACAGGATACTCTTTTCAAAAATGGTGGTGTGGCTGGGCATGGTGGCTCACACCTGTAATCCTAGCACTCTAGGAGACTGAGGCGGAAGGATCGCTTGAATTCAGGAGTTCGAGACCAGCCTGAGCAAGCGGGAAACCACATCTCTACTAAAAATAGAAAAAATTAGCCGGGCATGGTGGCACATGCCTGTAGTCTCAGCCACTCGGGAGGCTGAGGCAGGAGGATGACTTGAGCCCAGCAGTTCGAGGTTGCTGTGAGCTAGGCTGATGCCAATGTACTCTAGCCCAGGCAAAAAAAAAATGGTGTTGTAACAATTGGATATTAATATCTTAGGCCCTTACCTCACACCAAAAATAAAAATTAACTCCAGGTGGATCATGGACCTAAATGTAGGAGCTACACTTACAAAACTTCTAGGAGAAACCATAATTTTCATGGCTTTGGATTAAGAAAAGAGTCCTTCGACACCCAAAGTATGAGCCAATTAGAAATTTGACACCATTAAAATTAAAAACTTTAAAAGACACCATTAAGAAAATGAAAGGACAAGCTACAGACTGGGTGAAAATATCTTCCAGTCATATGTCCAGAATATATAAAGAACTTTAGCAACTAAGAAGAAGAAGACAAACAACCCAAATAAAGAATTGGCAAAAGACTTGAATGGACATTTCACTAAAAATGACTAAAAACATATAAAAGGCACCCCACTATTATTAGTAATTAGGGAAATGCAAATTAAAACCATAATATGATACCACTATGCACCTATTAAGTGGCAATAATTTTTAAAAATCAGACAATACTAAGTATAGGTGAGGATGTGGAGAAATTAGAACTCTCATTCATTGCTGGTGAAAATGTAGAAATGGCATAGCAGGTTTGGAAAACAGTTTGGCAGTTTCTTAAAACGTTAAACATAAACTTGCCGTACGATACAAGTTCACTCCTAAGAATCTGTCCTAGAGAACTGAAAACACATGTTCACACAAAGACTTGGACACAAATGGTTATAACAGCTTTATTCATAATAGCCCCAAACTGTAAACAATTCAAGTGTCCATCAGCTGGTGAATATATAAACAGAATGTGGCATATCCGTACAATAGAATACAACCCAGCAGTAAAAAGGAACAAAATGTTGGCACATGCTATAGCATGGACAAACCTCCGAACTACTATGCTAAGTGAAAGAAGGACATTGAATACTATATATGGTAGGATTCCATTTTTGTGAAATGTCCAGAAAAGGCAAATTCTGGGCATTGCCCGGAGCTGTTGCAAGCAAGACTCAAGTGAATTTTGGAGTGTTATATTAGTTTTCTGAAATCGGATTGTGGTGATGGTTGCATGTTGTTATAAAATTCCCAAGAATCATTGAATTGTACACTTGTGATGGGTTAACTTTATGGTATGTACATTATACATTAATAAAGCTGTAAAAAGAAAAGAATAGGCATGTGTTGTCCATAGAAACCAGCCTTGGGGCAGAGAGGAGGGCAGAGGGTGGAGAGTAGGTCTGAAGAGGCTAACGAGAATATCCAGTTCAACTCATGATTCCTGTCTGCCCTGTCTTCTTCCCCCTTTTCAGTAATAGCACTCCAATTCTCCTCTGGGGGACTGTGCCTCCCACTCTCTCAAGCCACGTGATTCCTCACCTCCTGTCTGCAGAAGTAGATGACCATGGCCTGGCCAACCACTGCCAATCTGCAGGGCTTTGGTAGAGTTTGGGGGAGTTACCGCCCTACGTTGCTAAGCTGACAAGTGTAGGGCCTGCGCTGTTGGAGAACATCTTTGCCACCACAGGGAGCATCTGTCGGGAAAGAAGCAATCAGAGGGAAGGAGAGCCGAGAGATAGAGAAAAGAGAGGAAGACGCTGTCTTGAGGCCCACCCTTCCCTGGACGTTTCAGATGTGCCAACAACTTCCTCTTTGGGACTATATCAGGGCATAGTCGGTTTCTGTCACTTGCAGCCGAGAGTCCTGACTCCCACACTGTTGCTAATTCGTCTGGACTCACCACTCTGCACTCTCTCTCCTCCTCCTTCTCCTTCCCCCCACCTCCTCTGCTGTTCCCCTTGCCTTCATTCCAACACCCAACCCTTAGGCATCCAAGTCCAAGTCCAAGTACACCTGGGGAAAGGGAAACCAGCCTCAGTCCCACCGCTGCTTCCCAGCCGCAAGAGCTTTCTGGACAAGTGACTTCATTCTCTGAGTCTCTACGACCTCATCTGTAAGTCGGGGATGCTAATGTTGACGTGCTTGCCGGAAGGATTAAATGAAGCACTATGTGCCAAGTGCCTGGCATATAGTAGGTTATCAATAAATGTCACTAGTATTACTAATCATTATTATCTTGGCATTAGCTGGCCCAACAAGCACCATTTGATATTAGAACCGTTTGTCAACCTCTGCATACAATCAACCCTTTCGTGTTGGAGTTGGCTTTTGGGTGCCACACCACCCTAGCATGGCTGACGTCACTGGTCCAAGCTTCCCTGAAGGTGGAGGAGTCAGGCAGCAAGGGTGGCAAAGTTGAGGGCAGTGGGGCTTGGAATTGCCGGCGATAATCCAGGATCCTCCTGGCAGCCTTCTAATCTGGTGCTTCCCAACTCTGACACACACGTGAATCTACTGAGATGCTAGCTGGTGTGCAGATTCTCATTCAGGTGACCCCGATGACGCAGGGGGCCTGGCAGGGCCCAGGATTCTGCTTCTCTGACTGGCTCGCAGGTGAAGCTGCTACTGTGCCCCATGGGACGCGAGCCGAGCAGCAAGGGCGCAAAGGTTTCCACGTTTGGCTACACAGCGGAATCACCTGAGGAAACTTGGAGAACCACTGATGCCTGAGTTCCATCCCAGAGGTTGTCATTTAATTTGCTGTGGATGTGGCCTGAGCATTTGCCAAAGTTCTCCAGGGGATCCCATGAGGCAGCCAGGGTGGAGAACCACCGTTCTAAACGAGCCTGTATCTCTTTCTCTGCATATCCTCACACTAGAGAGGTTTGCTTTAAACTTCTGAGAGGGACATTCTCTTTGCTTAGCCTTCAGCACTCACTCCCCCGCCACCAAGAAGGAAATAGGCAACTCACAACTTGAATTCTCACTCCCTGAACCTTCAAGGAGGAGGAACAAGGTGTAAACCCCTTGACGTAATTAAGATGCTCAGTGATACCGGGGCAGAGAGGATGTGAGCTGTGAGCGTCATTCAGGAGGCAGAGCAGTGACATTTTCACTTAGGGAAAGGGAGAGAACCTCCCCAAATCAGTAGCTTGGTGACACAGTGAATGTTTTCAGGGAGGCCTGAATGTTAATGTATGCACTCTGGAAATAGTTCCTTCCTGGAGAAATGTGAGACCCGGTCTTCCCGGTTTGGGGGCGCCACTTGTCTCCACTTCTTAGCTTCTGACTCGGGCCCTGTAGCTTTAACTCCTGAGACACCAAAATTCATCCTTTATCTCGACTGCTGTGAGCAGAAGGCCATGCCTGTTCCACGTCCTTGCCATAGCAAAGGAGCGTCAGCCCCAGTAGCAGAGGTCACTCCAACTGCACTCAGCTGGTCCCCCAGGGGGGTGTCCACTCGACCCCAGAGGACCTGGAACAAGAGGGCCAGGGTGGAAACGAGAGCTTTGAACCCCTGGCCAGACAGAGAACAAAGTGCTCGTGCATTTTCTGAGGCCAGTATTGGAGGGAGCATTGGGATTTGTTTTGTTTCTAGTAAAATTTTCCCACATTGATTTTTTTAGTGCGGTAAAATACACGTAACACAAACTTTACCATACCAACCATTTCTAAGTGTGCGGCTGAGGGGCATTACGCACATTCACACGATTCTGTATGAGATAAATATCGGTGACCTTTTCCTCAAAATGAAAAAGGGAGACATGAGTGTGATGGAACCAGTTTCCAAAGTCATGCACAAATGTCGCTTAGAAACTGTTGGCCGGGAAGCGATGCCAGCGCGTTTACAACAGAGAATGAAGCTCTGCGGACTTTCTGCCAGGGGCGGCGGAGAGAGTTGCCGGCGAGCCCGGGTGCCACCAGCTGCAAGGGGCTCCTTACACGGAGAGACAAGCAGGTTGTCTCCAAAAGGGACGAATTCGGGAGACATGAGAAAGCAAACGGGCAGAGAAACTTCGTGACTGAGAAGGGCTTTGTGCTCAGGCAGCCTGGCAGACGCTGTCAGGACGCGACTGTCTCTGCGTCTCTCCAGGGAAGTAGCAAATCCTAACCAAGCCTTTCTTCTGATGAATCAGGGTCCAGTTAGGGTTGTCGGATATAGTCAATAAAAATATTTATACTAAAAAAGGTGTTTGTTGTTTATTTGAAATACAAATTTAACCCGGAAGCCGTCAGGCTGCGGTGGGGGGAGGGGGATCTGTGAACTGCTCCTGACAGCGCCAGCCGCCGCCCCCACCGCCATCCCCCATCCCTGTGGGGGATCTCTGTGGGGTGAACATGTGTGCATGCTTGGGACATGATAGAATGCGAGACCGAACAGACAGGAAATCAGCCTTGCAAATTGTCAGCGTGGCGAGATTCTATTTATTCTGTGCCTCAGTAAAAATCACATTTAAAAAAAAAAATCAAGATAGGCTCCAAAGAATAAAGATAAGCGTTGAACACCATCTCCTGAAGAGATTTACCATTACCAGATCTCATTGCAGTGACTGCGGGCTTCCACCCCGCCCCTTCCCCTATCTCCCCACTCTCCTCCCATCCTTCTTCCCCACCAGACACTGGAGAACACACACACACACACACACACACACACACGCACACACACACACACAGGTTTTTCTCACCCTAGCCCCTGGCTTGCAGTAGCAGCCCTTCTTCGGGTGCTCACTGCGGCCTCGGCTGGTGTCCTGCTGACGGCCCCACCCTGGGAGCCCACCGTGGGAGGCTGCACTCCCACAGCTGGCTTTGCCTGCCCGCCCCCCCCAGCAGGACTTGGAATGAAGCCCCACGTCCAGGGCCCCAGCGAGGCTGCAGGGCACAGAGGCATCGGGCTTCCGGGGAGATACGCTTTTGGACCCCACCTTTTCCACTGGAGGCAGCATTTCCTCGAGCCACTGTCTTCTTCTAAAGCATGATTGTTCATTGCCTGCTAGGATGAAGCCATTTCTTTGCCCATCCCCTGTTGTTGAGCATTTAGATTATTTCCAATTTTATAGGATTTCCGATCTTAAATTCTCCAGGGGAAAGAAGAATGGAGTCGTAACAGGGATTTATGAGCCGTGCCTAAGTTTACCCTTGGTGTGTTATCGTGGCTTAGCATGTTTGGTGACGAGCTGTAGATTTTAATCAAAAGATGCGTTTTAACAGGGCATCAATGGACAGTCCATCGTTCTGATCTGGAGTTTAAAGGAAGAATGGGGATGGTGGGCAGATCACAAACCATCTGAACGGGAATGATGGCCAGTACACAGAGGCAGGAGTGAGAGGAAACTAGTTTCCTAAATGCTGCCTTTCCAAACCTAAAGTTATCAAGGGGCAACAGTAGAGAGATAACATCCTAGAAAAAGAGAAGCTAGCCTGGGCCAAAGGTGGCTCTAGCCTGTGCTGACTCTACCCCTGGTCTCTCTCTAGGTCCCACTCACAGTACAAGGGAAAAGTAAGAGGGTCCTTCTCCAGGAAGGAGGAGGGCTGGCACCGAGGGCAGAGGCAGAGTACCGCACCTTAGTTGAACCAAGAGGGAAGTTGATCTAAGTCAATAATAGCTCAAGACAAAAACTGGAGTCTTTTCAAAGCATCAAGTCCAAAGGGCAAGATGAGGCTAGAAACAGAAAAATAATCAGTGAGGATCAATGAGCTCAGCCGCTTGGAGGGTTCAAACCAGGATGGCAGGCAGGGTGAGGGGCAGCAGAAGCCGTGGGCGGAACAAGCCGGTGAACAGGGAGAGAATTTCAGAGTCCTGCGCAGAGGCGTGTTGCCCAGGATGCAGGGGGTGGATGTGAGGGCCAGAAGGGATCTTTCCAGGTGGCCACCTTTCACGCTGCCCTAAACTCTGCACATTTCATCTCGCAGCTTCTTTTCTTTCTCCGTTTCAAATTTCATACCATGCCTGAGATTCTCAGACAGCTGTCAGCTACTGCCTTGCCACGTTCCTGACACCACCACCTTTAGTCCCACTCAACTCCCTCTGATACAGAAATAGAGAATCGTTTCCTTACATTCACAAAGGAACACCCTCCAGAGAAAGGCTCCCTCCTCTGCACCTCCTATTCTGAATGATAAATCTAGAATCTAAAAATTAAAGACATCAAAACAAAGTCATTTTGCTGACAAGTTATGACTTGGCAAAGCTGAACGTTTGTGAATAGAAGAGCACAGGGAAATCCATTGGGGAAATTATTTCCAAAGTTTGCTGTCTATTTATGGCCTGAAAGTTTTTATTTTCCCAGGTTATAGGAAAAGATGGATGGTGGTGAGATAAAAATTTCTTTTGGAAAAGTCCTGAAAAATGTCTTTGCTCCAACACAAAGCAACAGAGTGGTTGTCTAATCTTTCTGGTGGGCAGGTGGAAGAAGATGGGTCAGAGATGAAGAGTGACGGTGCTGGTGGTTTATGGTGCTGACACATAGTCTTAAAGATGATAATCAGCTCTCCTGGGAGCACTCAAGGGAAGAAAGATCCGAGGGTACAATGAACGCACATGATCTATAAATAGGACACATGCTTGAGGAGCAGCGATCTTATCTGGACACAGCCTTGTCTCTGTTATTTCATCGATTCCCCCCACGCTAATGGTGTTGCTGGAGCTTACTATTAATCTAATGATTGTGCTTTGGAATAATAATGCTTCTCTCCTGCCCTGTCTCTCCCATTTGACAGACAGCTTGGATTCATCAGAGAAAGGGCCCAAGAGCTGCATCAGTCATTATTAAATAGAAATCAATAAAGTACGTTACACGAAGGAAGCTGCAAGTCTGGGATCTGAGGCAGCGTGTTACCTCTGAATTCCGAAATCCGTTTCAGTTCCCAAGCACCAGAGTTCTCAGAGGTCACAGTGGGACTCTGAGCCCTGAAAATGTAAGCATATACTTTGGACCCTAATGCTGCTAAGAGGGTGTCTTAGTCCATTTTGTGCTGCTACAATGGAAGACCTGAGACTGGAAAATTTATAAAGAACAGAAATTGATTGGCTTGCGATTCTGGAGTCTGGGAAGGAAATTGATTGGAAAAAAGGGAAGCGGGAACTTTCTGGGCTGCTGAAAGTGTCCAGTCTTCGTTGTCTGACACGGTGGCCACCAGCCGCATGAACTTGAACTGTGGCTGGCATGACCGAGGGACTGAAATTTTAATTTTTTGTGATTCTAATTAATTTAAATTTAAAAACTGAAGTGTTAGAAAATATTTTCCCCTTTAACACAACTTTATTGTTTTGGAAGGACTATATTTCACTTTAATCATTAAAAAGGTAGCATCCAAATTGAAATATTCTATAAGTATAAAACACAAACAGTTTCAAATGACGTGTTACAAAGAAATAAAGAAAAATTTCTTATTATGAATCTGTATCGAAATGAAATGTTTTAAATACACTGCGTTAAAAATATAGTATTAAAGTTGTTTTCACCTGTTTCTTTTTACTTTTCCTAATGTGGCTACCAGAAACTTTAAAATTATACATGTGGCTCTCATTACCTTGCAATGGGACAGAGCTGGTCTATACCTCGTTTTGGGTGGTGGTTACCTGGGTAACCGGGTATGCAGTTCTCAAACTCATTGAACCAAATGCCTAAAATCTGTGCATTTTACTGTGTCTTAATTATAGTTCAATTAGAAAATGACACACACATGATCCCTGCCTGACTCACATACGGTATTAGAAATCGGGCAGTGGCCTAGAGGGAAAATGAGGGGAACTGGAATGTTCTTTTTCTTTCTGGGAGTTTAACTTTAAAATTGAACCTGGCTTTATGGTGAGTCCAAGGAGTGTGAGTGTCTTGAATTTAAGAGGGAAATTTATGCAGAACAATCAGGTAATTAGTTAGCGTGCTGCCACGGGAGCCCTTGTGTTTCACAAGCAAGAAGGTTCTGCGGTTTCTCCCAGGACTGGTGTCCCTCCGCCCTAGTCTCTACCTGCAGGGGCCACTTGCCCTACTCCTAAGACCTTGGTCCTGCTGGCAGCTCAGCTCCCTTCCCCTGGAGCAGCCCAGTGCGCTGTGCTGCCCCTCCCTGCCCTCAGACTTGTCCTCAAAGAGAAACCCAAGCGCCAACATTCTTGGGCTCACGCCCCACTTTCAGGGGTGCAAAATCTTTTGACGAAGAAGAGGCCTTTCCGTCTGCTGCAGTCAGGCCAGGTGCTCGGTGACATGAGGTACGTGGACTTCCAGAACGCAGGGTGGTAGGGCTTAGGTCGCGACGTGGCAGAGGGCAGGGTTAATCGCTTTGATCTGCATGTCCTGGCCAGAGTGATCACAACTCCGGGCTGGTTCAGGCAGGAAGTGCAGACGCACGCTGGAGTTTCACCACCGTGAAAGACATGGAGGGACAGGAAGTCAGGAGTGGGCCACAGGGTAGGGTGGCCGGCAGCACAAGAAGCGGTGGCCAACGTCAGCTCTATCCCTAGCCGATTCCCTCTTCGGGAGGGTCAGACCTGCAGGCAGAGCTTGGCAGCAGGTGGAGAGAGTGACCAGGGACCAGACACAGTGGAGGTGAAGGATGTGAGCTTCAGACCGTCCAGACGTGGGTCCAGGCAGTGGCTCTGGCGCTAGCAGTGCAAACTCGTGCAAGTGACTTAATTCATCTACATCTGTTTCCTGTCCTGTAGAATGAAGGTAAGAATAGCTGCTGTAAGAGATTATTTTGGAGTTACAATAAATGGGGTACTGTGTGCTGAGTGTTTGGTAAGGGGTATTGTCGGTTGGGGGTAGTGGTTTGTTCCAGCAGGACCCCAGCCAATGACTGTTGAGACACAGGAGAGAAGGAAGCCACCAGGGAACTGGTCAGGGCCACAGCCAAGGAGGTCGAGGCTGAGTCACAGAGTAGGTGCATGTTTAACTTTGTAATAAACAGTTCTCCAAAGAGATCGTACCATTTCACATTCCCACCAGCCACATTCTAGAGTTCCAGCTTCTTCACTTCTTTGCCAACATTGGGTACTGTGGATTTTTAATTTAGTCATTTTATCCACTGTGGTTGTAACGTGCATTTCCTTGATGACTCAAGATGTTGGGAACCTTTTATATATATATTTTTGACCATTCTTAGATCTCCTTTTGTGGGGGGGTCTGATCAAGTCTTTTGTTCAGTTTTTTAAATGGAGTTGCCTCTTTAGGGTTCATTTGTTTGAGTTTGTCAGCTGTATTATACTGTAAATATTTTCAGTCTGTGACTTATCTTAATGATATCATCCTTTTATTTAACACTAACGATGAGCAGAAATTTTTAATTGTGATGAAGTCCAATTTATCTATTTTTTTCTTTTATAGTTAGTGTTTTTTGCGTCCCGACCAGAAAATCTTTGTCAGCTTCAAGATGTGACCTTCTTTACATCTTTGCTGACCTCCTATTTTTTCTTTCAGAACAGGGATCAGCAAACCATAGCTTGCAAGCCAGATCCCGCCTGCCACCTGTGTTTATACAGCTCATGAGCTAAGAATGCTTTTACATTTTTAAATGGCTGGGAAAAAAATCAAAGGCAGAATAGTATTTTGTTACATGTGAAAAGTATATGAAATTCAAATTTCCATGTCCATAAATAAGGCCTTATTGGCACACAGCCACGCCCTCTCGTCTGTGTATTGTCTGTGGCTTTCACACCTGTGGCTGCATTGGAGGCCAGGTGATCTGCAAAGCCTAAAATATCTACCTGGCTCTTTACAGAAAAAGTTTGCTGACCTCTGTTGTGGAAACTTCTATGGTTCTGGGTTGCACCTTTTGGTCTATGACCCATCTTGAATTAAGTTTCCTGTACAGAGCAAGACAGAAGTCAAGTTTCATTTGAACAGATGTCTCTAAATGATTGTTCGAATTATCGGACTCACTGGGAGACAGAAAACACTTCTCCCGTGTTCCTGGAGGAGGGCAAAATGTGCTCCTTCCCCGCCTCTGGAAAGAAACAGTGAGCCTCCACCTCCCAGGACCTGGTGTCTGGGCTGAGGACGGGAGGACAGGGCTTCACTTGGGCCTCCTGAAGGTTGAAGGTGCTGACTCACAAATGGCATGGTTTTCAACTCTTGTATTGTAGATCTCCCCAGATTACGCAAACCACTTCAAATCTCTGAATTTTTATATTAAAATTGCAGTCCCCTATTCACAGTGACTCATGCCAAGATTCCTCGCCAGGTGGGGATCGAGGTGGCCGGCACCCCAGTTGCAAGGGCTCTGTCATCCAACAGAACAGGCCCAGTGGCAGCGAAGGTCTTGGTTTCCGAATCAGTCAACTCAACACTGTAGCTACCAGCTTCGACCTCTATAGCTCTTTATCCCACAAAGCAATCTGCTGCCACTCTCTACCCACAGGAAAATGAAATGGAATCTCTGCGAAAGCAAATAATTAGTTTGACTCTGTTTATAGCTGGTCAAAATTGTTTGGCTCTAAGAATGGAGTTCAAAAAGTCATTCCCCCTAACAACCAAGCAGAAATATTTGTCTGTCATTTAAAAGTTCTGTAGCTCTCAGGAGCTGCCTTACCTTAAATTGCTTGTTATGCAAAGTGTTCTGAGATGAAATTTGACTTCCATATTTGGGGAAGGGCTTTAGATGGATTTATTAACTGACTTAATGTGTGCAGCCTCCCTGGTACTCCGTGCTGTATCTTCTTCTTGTTATCTTGCATGCAGGGCTAGGACTGGTGGTTATTTTGCCTTTGTGAATCCTGTTTTCAATAGAAACCTCACATACACACAAAAAACTCCTTCGGAGTGCATCTGGCAGCAGCACCCTGCCAGCCTCCCGCCTCCCTGCCCTGCAGAGATTGTAATCGCGTATGCGCAACACTCCGCATCCTCGTCACTCATTTCAAGGTTTCACAGATATCATCTCCTTCATTTTACAAGTGGAGAAATCAAGGCTTGAAGACACCTGTGACATGTTACATCGCTGAGGGCCTCCCGCCTCCCAGGGCTTGCTCCAAACACAACCCTCTGCTCATGACAGCATCCGCCACTGATTGTTTTCACACAGTGTGAGTCAGGTGTTGCTCTCAGCACCTTTCATACATTAACGAAATTAATCTTCAACTGTAGCCCCGTGTGCCGGATGGATGACATGAGTCACAGATAGGCTAAGAAAACTGCCCAAGGACACAAAGCTAGTGAGAGGCAGAGCCAGGAGCCAAACCCAGGCAGGAGAGCCACAAAGACCCAGCTACGTCTTGCACGGTAGCTGATGGCGTCTAGGAATGATCTGTGATGAGGCACACAGACCAGGTGCTCCAGAGCCCAAGGCTGGAGGAAACCCATGGGTGGAGCCACGAGGTTTCCATCTGCTTGACCAAATTTTCTAAGGATTTCTCCACGACGCAAAGGAAAATAGAAGAGCAGATTTTTACGAGCTGTTACCAAGTCACAAGTACACTAAAGGGCATTTAGCCCAAAAGCAAGTGTGAAGCCAACTACGCAACTGGCCATTTATGACCGGGGGACGTCAGAAAAAAATGCAGTGGGGAAAGATGGCTGTACAAATTGGCTACCACATTTATTCCATGTTAAAGTAAGTACGAGATGTCACACGTGCAACCTGAATCTATATGCAAAGCAGAATAAACCCTACAAGCAAAAAAAACCAAAAAAAAAAAACAAAAAAAATCTGCACTTACTCTTGCCTTAGAACACATCCTCCAAGGAATTTCTTAAGGCCAAGGAAAATTACAAGGTTGGTTTTTGTGCAGTGGAGTCACAAAATTATAGTAGCATAAAGGGCACATGAAAGGCCAGTGATCATTGTCTCCAATTAACGCCCATTAGTACCAGGGAGGAATGAGCAGTGACTTCCAACACAGATAATTCCCACCTCAGCCCAGGCCAGCTGCAAAGAGAAGTGAGGTCTCCGGTAACCTTGGGAGCAGGAGGTGCTGGGATGAGACTGGGAGACCTGTTCCAGCCCTTCCTCCTGGAGGTTCCTCACTCATGAAATTGTCAGGCTGGAAACGTCTCTGAGATTTTGCTTCCAGCCATCCGGAAAACCTCAATGTCCTTCATTGACTCAATGTCATTCAACAAACATTCGATAACCTCCCATGTGACAGGCTCAGGGCAAGGCCACATCGTGGGGAACAAGACAGCCAGGGTCCCTGCACTCACAGAGCTTATGGTCCAAGGGGGAGGTGACCTCTGAGGATAGACAAGTGACATGGATGAGGAGCCTGGGACCACTCAGGAACACAATCCTGGCCACAGAGGCTCAAAAAAAAAGGAAGGTATTTTTCCCACCTAACAAGAAGGCCCAAGTGATAGCTGCTTATGTTGATTCAGCCACTCAGGAATATTGAGACCCACATTTGAGATATTAACAAATCTCTTAGTCTTTCCCTCAGAATCGCAAGGTGACTGCTGCAGCTCCAGCCATTGCATTCTCACTCTGCGCAGAAAAGGGAAGGAAAAAGGGTTCGAGCCGCACTGTTCCCTCTTAACAGAAAAGAAAACGCTTTCTCAGGACCCTCCACTGTGTCACATGACCACCCAGCTGCAAGGCAGGCTGAGAGAGCCAGTCTTTACCTGGGCACCTGGTCATCTCCGACAAAACCAGAATTCTTTCAGCAAGGGAGAGGGGATGGGGAATGGGTGTTTGGTAGCCAGTGTTGCAGTTATCTATTGCTGTGTAAAAAACTACCACAAACATAAGGACATAAAACAATTTTATATGCTGAGGGCCTCTGTGGGTCAGAAATTTGGACAGGGCACAGCAGGCTCATCTCTGCTCCCTGATGTCTGGGGCCACAGCTGGGGAGATGACTTGGGGTGGCTCAAACGCTGAGGCTGGAATCACCTGGAGGCTTCTTTCATCGTGTCAGGCCCCTGGGCTGGAATATCTTGAAGGCTGGCCTCTCCACGTGGCTTGGGCTTCCTCACAACATGGTGGCTGAGCCCCCGGGGGAGCTACTGAGATGGGTGTCCACAGAGTGAGCTTTTTGAGAACCAGGTGGTAGCTGCGTGGCCTCATCTGACATAGCCTTGGAGTCACACAGCAACACTTCTGCCACATTCTATTGGTTATGAGTATGTCACTAAGGCCCAGCCAAATTCCAGGGGAAAGGAATTAGACGGGGGAGCGGCAAGGTCACATTGCAGAAGCGCAGGTTGAAATGAGAGGTCTTGTTGAGGTCATCCTCGGAAAAGAGAGTGCAGCAGTGTTGGCCACAGGTGCCTGGACAGGATGCGGGCTCGGGAAAGCCTTAAGTGGAATCATTGTCTAAGCTGGAAACTGAGGAAGAAATGGGAATGAGCTGGAGGAAAGAGGGTGGGCAGAGATCGGCCATGGCAGAGAAAGGACAGGCCAGGCAGGAGGGCATGGAGGGTGTGGCCGTGGGAGGACGAGGCTCCTACAGCCAGAGCGGGTGGGAAGGGAAGTGTGGGTGGGAGGTGGGCAGAAGCCAGACCACACAGGACCCCCGGGTGGGGAGCAGCGGGAGATCATGGGGGGTGGATACACACTTAGGAGGCCCACGGGCTGCAGTGGCGGAAGAGGGGGCGCAGCCGTGAAGGCGGCTAGACGGGGAGTTCTGGGGAGAGGTGAAGGGTGGTTTGGACCCGGCAGAAGGCAGCTGGGCAGTATGGGGAGGAGCAGACCAGGATGGGATGTTTTTGAGGGGAGCTCTCAGGACTCGCTAATTCACTGAACCGTGCTTGCAGAGGGAGGGAGGAGAGGAAGGAAGGGTGAAGCCTGCGTGTTGAGCCTGGGCACACTGAGCTGAGGTCAGGCAGGCCCCCAGAGGGGCTGGCACCTGCTGTGCAAGGGGCGTCCTTCTCAAGCCTTTGTGAAACACAAGTCCAATCAAGTCCCTTCTTGCTGGGATCCCTCCGGGAGTCCCCTTTGCTCTGCAGAGACAGGCTGGTCCGCCTCCTGGGCTTGGCCTGTACGAAGGTCTTCCGGGTCCCCACACACTCCGCCTTCCCGCACCCACCCCCAACTCCATGGAGTGATTCCAGAGCACCCAGAAATTTCTCGCTGTCTCAAATCTTCATCTTTGCCTGGGCTGCTGGCCTGGTCACCTCCTTGTCACTCTTCAGGACTCAGCTGAGAGGTCACTTCCTCCAGGCCTGGGTCTCTGGCCATCATCTCACTACAATCTACAGGACTTATCTGTCAGCCCTGGGACCTGTGCACTCCCAGTGGCACTGCTGTGACATGTGTAGACCTGAATTCACAGAATGACCAGCAACCAGATAATCCGACATAATCTCCCCATCTCATGGTCTATACCCTTAATCATATTTGCAAATGTGAAGGACGGAGTCAGCAGAGTTGCTTGGCCAAGTCCGGGGCTCTGGTAGACACTTAGTGAGGGCTTGGGATGTCGACCAACAGAATCCATCCTGGGGACATGGAACCCATGGGCCCCGGGGTCGGAGCATGGAGATATCTAACGGATCCACATCACTTGGCTTCTGCGGGAGGCCGTTAGCTCCACGCTGCTCCTGGTCCACTTTCCAGTTCCAAAGAGTCAAGAATTGCAAGTTCCTCTGATGCTACTGGGCAACGGTTGATTTCTGGCTGGGCCATGACTTGAAAGTCAAAAGTACATAAACTTCCCATTTCTATTGACAGCTCAGAAGGAATCCAGAAAGGCAGAGGTCAAAAATAGGGAATGGGAAGTAAGCAACCCATAGTTGGTCAGTTTCATCATCTCTTAAGAAACAAGAAAACCCTTAGGGAAGAAAAAGATACACATTTTCTTCAGCTGATCCAACAGGGAGATGAAGAGGTCGAGTGGGAACACGGCAAGTCAGCCTTGCTAGCCATGACATTCCACTTTAAGCCTCAACGTCCTCTTCTGTAAAATGGGAGCAGCGTTGTTTTAGGATTAAATGAGGAATGTGCTCAGAGCCCGGTGTAACTCCCCCTCCTTGGTGCATCTGAACACAACATTAGCCACCCTTACAGGGTTGTTCTCATAATCCCCGGTGAATTTAGAGCAGCCACACTGATGACAATTTCATTTTTCTGTGCACCAACCAATACTGTGTCATGGGATATGTGTGTTAATAAATGCACCCAATAGGCAAAACCCCGCCACTTCAGCCATCCCAGCACCGCCCTGGGATGCACCCGTAATGACAAGTGCTAGGCACCTCCTGGACGGTCAATAAACACTTGCTGCTTTTTAAATTTCCCTTTCATTGTGAGGGAAAGTGACAAATCTGAGAGGCAGGAAGGCGTGCTCAGGCTAGAAGACGGGGCTACACAGAATGTGTTTTCACATACGGCCAGCAATTGTCAGTTCCTATTGGTGCGCCGTTCACACTGAGTTAAATTTTAAGACCTAGTTAAACTTGTATTTCTTCAGGCTAAGTGGAAACTCGGTAGATTATTTTTTCCAAATTAAAATCATAATAAAACTGATTTGGAAAAAATAAAAGAAAATTAGCTTGAGGAAACCCAGACATAACTGTTTGTCAGTTTCACCATCGCAAATGGAACCAATCCAAACACTTAAGCCTCCCGTCTGTGGGCTTTGTGCGGAATGTTATTAGGTATAATTTATCCTCCTCTAATTTATTAGATTATGTCTATATACTGCTGTACTTATTTTAACAAAGAGGTTTTTAAACAAATAGAAGTAAATGTAGATTTAATTTATTTCATCAGGCGGAGAATTCTCCAGAAAATCAATTTTCATTTGCGCAGGTATCCTGGTAGCCTGGCACCCCCATTACTACACTCCTGTTCCTTCTGCGCTGGCGTTTACATGACAGATAGCTTCATTTCTCCGCCACAATTCTATTACTTACAGAAAAATATGTTTAAGGAGTATTAAAGGTCTCACTTAAACTGACAAAACTCACCAAAGTTTGTGTTAAGGCTGACACCATCTTTAACTTACTCCGGCGAATGGAAACAGTCGGGAAAAGCGCAGCTGCCCGCGGCGGTGTGGTGTCGCGGCTTTTATCTGTAGCTCCTCATGTTTTGTTAATTTATAGAAGACCTTTAATGTCATCTAAATGGAAGAATGGGTCCCCGCTCTGCATGAGAAGGTTTGATGATGGATTTTCTATCTCTTCTCTCTGCACCAGGGTATGTCTGGGACACCCGCTGCCAAGGTTCTGACGTGGACGGGTCTTAGTTCTACTCCTGAATGCTCCAATTCACCCCGTTTTTTCCTACCTGCAGGGCTCATTGACAAACAGATCATCCCTTTTACCCTCTGCTTAAAACCCTTCTAATAGCTTTCCTGTGCAAACGGGAATGTGCATGTCTGTTGCCAACTCTGCATTCAGGGTGCAGGTTAGTAGCTTGAAGTCAGCCATGACGTGAGTATTTACACCACGGAAATTGGCAAACACGACAAGTCAGAGCTTTCTTTTTTCTTGGAGCTGGTTGTAAATATTTACCAGCACACGCCGCCTGAACTCCTACCATGCTCTGCACCGCTCACCGTGGCCTGGCCACCCTGACCTTTTGTTCCCTGAACACAGCAAGCTCTTGTGTTTAGGGCTTTTGTGTCTTCAAGTCCTTTAGCATAGAGCACTCCCGCCTCCTGTAGCAGACGCTGTCAGCTCCCCCCTTAGAGCCCCTTAACCTTTAGTGAACACGGGTTCCCAATGTCCAACTGCCAGGACCACATTTTACATCTGAGGACGTTCTCTGGTCACCATGTGCTGCCAGTGTGCAGGCCAGAGTGCCGGGGAGAGGAGGTGCCGTCCTCAACCACACCCACCATCCCTTAGCAAGGACTCACAGGAGCCGGTGGAGAAGCAGCCTCACCTGGGCCCCTCGGGTGGCGTTGAGTCGGAGATGCTGTTTCACAGGGTCCCTCCTGCCCCCTGTCCCACTCCCTGCTCCTCCAGTGCTGTTTCCTGGGTCACCTTCCACCCACATAAATTTCTTGTACTTTTATTTCCATCTGGAAGTCTGCTTCTAGGGGAATCCAGACTGAGATGCCCCCGCCTCCCCGCCCCCTCCTTCTTCCCTTGGTCTCAGCTCGACCCCCAGGACGCAAACCCTGACAACCTTCCAAGGGTCCCCCAACCCCTCCCTGAGAAATGGCAGAGCTTGGTTTTCAACTCAGATCTCTCTGGTTCTCAGACCAAGGTCCCCTGAGGCACCATCACTGGAGGAGGCTATTAAAAGACAGATTCCATTTCTGTGCCCCTCCCAGGGAGGCCCAAGAGCCCATAACCATCTATGTCTCATAAGCCCCAGCAAGTGGTTCTTACTCATGTAAATAGTCGCAGAAGAAAGCACCCAGGGTGGTTTGATGCTGGAATGCATTGTCTTTGTGATAATACTTTACCATTTAATTTACCACATATTTATTCATTCAGCAAATATTTGTTGAACTGAGGATACAATGCTTAACAAGACAGGCATGGGGTTTCTATATACACTTGGTATTTTTATGATTGGAAAAGGAATTGATCCTCTTTTAAAAGAAATAGAAACATCTGTCATCTGAGTGAAGGAATGATCGCTTTCCTGGGCTGCCCATCTTGGGGCTATAACGTGACACAATACACATCAGTATGTTAAAGGTTCTGACAAGTCCTGCAGTGTGAATAACAAATAGCCAATGCAAACATCTCATCTGTTTTTTTTTTTAAATCCACGTCTTACCCAGTGGTGTACTGTGAATCTCACAAAGAAAGGCCCTTCATCTAGTTCCAAACTTATTTGACCATAGAATCCTTTTTTCATGGAGAATCTCCTTCTTTCAATCTCCAATCTTTTATTTTATACCTACTTTGTGCCAGGCAGCCTCATGAATACAGGATGATGATAATGAACGCAATGGATACAGCCCCTGCCCTTGGAGATCCCACACGTACCAGGGAAGACAGGCATCAAAGGCGCAGATCTGGGCACTGATGGAGAATTCCAGAGTCGCAACCCTGGTGTTCAGAAGCTCATCTGCCTGGAGGCTGCCCTGTGGACACAGACCCTGAACTTGCCTTGGGAAGCACTGGTCTACAGCAACAGTCCTCAAGCTTTTTTTAGATGACCTTTCCACGATTGAAGGACTCAAAAGTGCACCCACTTTATCCTATGCCATTTCCATGTTCTTCTAGAAGAAAGTTGTAGCTTCAGTGAGACACAGAAAAGCAGATTCTCAGTTTTGTATTTAATATTAACTTTATGAGCAAATCATTTCACAGCAGAAACAAAGGCAGCATTTTCAAATTATTACTGTCACAAAAGCCTGCCAGGAAGCTGTCTGTGGATTATAAAGTCCAAACAAAGGTCCTTTGTGCTGGAACACTGGCCTGAGACTCCCAGGTTCAAATCCCAGCACCACCAAGGAGCTAAGTTCTTCATTTGTCCCACCATGTGGGGATCACGACACTCCTACTTCCTTGTTGAGATATTTTGAGACAAAAGGAAGGAGACCGATTTTCTCAGCAACCAAGATCCACCCAGGTAAACAGCGTACCCTGTCCCTGGGCCCCTCCACCCTGCTGGGGGCCTCAGATGGTTTTCTGACTCTTTCCTGCCTGAGATCCCACTCTGGGAGGACACAGTAAACCTGGGGTGGAATAGGAGCAGGAATGTGACCGATACTGTCACACTCCGATGTGTAATTCATGCCTGCTGCCTGGTGAGAAGCGTCTCTAGCAGGTAGAGAGTAATTCGCTTTTCTGTAAAACTGTAACACTTTGGCTGGAAACACTTTTTTCCCTCCACAATACACAATGCCTATTTTCTAGGCAGCCTCTGTTTTGTGGGGAGCGGGGAAGGAAGGTCTTTTAAGGGACTGACATTTCACGTTGGAGCTTGAGTGTCTTTGAGTACTTTTGTCTGCTCGCGAGGGTGACTTTGCTGCCTCGTGAGACCATTCACAGAAACAGCCACATCTTGGACTTTATTGTGCGATCTGCCCCCAAAACGTGATCCCCTGTCTAGACCAGGTTGCGCTTGGATTATTTAATAGCATTGAGACACCAAGAGACCGAGAGTGGGTAAAAATCTCTTCCCTGATGTATTTGTTTTTCATGCCTACTGCATGCAATGCCCAGAGCAAGCTTAGTTTTGGCCACACGACTCAGGTTTTAATTCTGCCCTCTCCACGAAGGCGGAAAGCGTCACATGCTCAGGGGTCCTGGGCCCCCAGGCTGGGGTTACTACCCTGTGCCTACAGCTCAGCCTCTGCGGGTGATCGCCAGGCCTTTCTGATCCAGTAACTGCAAGGGAGACCCTGGTCCTGTTTTATAACCTGGGTGGGCAGAAGTGGTGTCTTCCTGGTTGATTTGCCCACAGCCTTTCTGGGTGTGACCTTGTTAGTCCTTGCTGGGCATAGCTCTTTGCCCAGGCAGCCTTAACAGACCTTAGCACAAGTCCTCTAATCATTCTCAGGGGCTGGCGGTGGGGGACATGGGACGCAGGCCCGCTATCGCTGCAGAGGCCTGGGCTCTGCTTAAGTAATTTTGCAAACTTTGCCTTTTCAGAAAAGAATGTGGCAACCTTTTTGCATACCTTGCTTAGGAACAACACCACAAACTTATAAATATTCTTTGTTCTCAAAGGGAGGGGGTTCTTTTCCACAGCAGACTTAGAAGTCAGGCGAGTTCTATTAAAATTTTAGATGTTGGGGGCTGTGTGTGTACACGCGCACACACACACACATGGGTGTGCAGAGCTGGGGGGAGGGGCAGGGAAGCCAAGACATCACAAAGCACCCAAAGATCTCTTATCTGGAGACGTAGCCATATACTGGAGGAACATTCTATACCTTGGATATGTTTTAAAATTATTATTGAGATGAAAAATTAACCATTTGAAAGTGCACAGTTCAGTGGCATTTGGTGCATGTGCAATGTTGCGCAGCTGTGGCCTCTCTTTAGTTTCGAGACTTTTTCATCACCCCAGAAGAGCACCTGCACCTGGATTTTAAATGTGTGCTGAATGCCCACTGGCCGACTCCATTAATCCCCCTACGGCCCACAGGCAGGTATTAAAATCCCGCCTTCCACTTGCCCAGAAGCTGGTTCTTGCTCCAGCGTGGCCAAGATCACCCCCTGCCAACATTTCCAAGGGCCACCTTCTAAGTCTGCTGCTAGATGCTTTTTTAAATACAGATTCCTGGGTTCACCCCCAAAGATTCTAACTCCTGGAGCTAGGGCGGGGCTAAGCAGTCTGGATTTTTAACACGTGTCTGAGAGAAGTCTGACACCCTAGGGACTAAGTTGTTCTCACCTGGACACACTTTATCCCTTCTTTGGGAAGCAGTCCTCCTGGAGGAAACACCTCCCCTGTGGGCCAGTGCAGCCCCTCTCTGCACCCCCAGCCCATCCTTTGGCCCAGGTCAACCTGCTTTGCTCCCAGTATCTGCTTGGGGACCACCTTCTCCCTTCCCACACCCACTCCTGCGTACAGTCCTCGCCCAAGAGAGAGGATTCCGGGCCCTTTGCCCAGTACTCTGGAGTCAGCTCTGAGTGTGACCTCGCTCCTCCCCTAACCTCATCTGTGGCCCAGAATTCTCGCTGTCCCAGTGCCAGGCTCTGAGTCCCATTCCTTTACCCTGAGCCTGCCTCTCTGTCCTGAGACCTGCCTTTGCCCCTGTGTGGTAAAGAGTTTAACCTTGCTCAAGGGGAAGGCTGGCTTTTTCCCTCGACTGCTGGGAGATGATCTCTCAGTCCTGGAAATGTCCTGCTTAATAGGAGTGTCTCTGTTTTCCTGGGGGCCTCAGTCTACACTAGGAAATCTAACAATGTGATTCATGGGGGGGCTCTGGACCACGCAGTATGAGCTCAGCCCCCGGGGAGGGGGGGCTGGAGACGAAGGTCAGCCACGTGGACAGTCAACACGCGCCATGACGGAACCCCAATAAAAACTCTGCACACCAAGGCTCAGGGAGGCCCTGGTCAGCAACACTTCCTAGATATTACTACACATCATGGCCTGGACAGTAACTCTGTCCGTGGCTCCTCCGGGAGGGGACAATTGGAAGCTCCTGGTCTGGAACTCTCCCAGACTCTGTCCCCTGTGCCTCTTCCCTTGGCTGGTTCTAACCTGGGTCCTTTCCCTGTAAAAACCATAACATGAGCCCAGCAACTTTCAGTGAGTTCTGTGAGTCCTTCGAGTGAATTATTGAAACTAAGGGTGGTCTTGGGGACCCTCAAACCTGTGACTGGTGTCAGAAGTGAGGAGGGGGTCTTTGGACTGCCCCCTGACTTTTCACCCCCCACCCCAGCTCCCCGGGTTAGGAATCTCAGCTTGTCCCTTCCCAGGCTTTAGGGTGTTGTCCCCAAGCCCTGCACGCTGGCTGGGACTCTGCCCTTCTTGCTGGACTTCCCTGGTGCTGATGGCCTATACGCCCCTGGGTTGGGCTCCTACCCTGCTGTGGTTTGAATATTTGTCCCTCCCAAAACTCATGTTGAAATTTAATCCCCAACTTGGCAGTATTGAGAGGTGGGGTCTTTAAGAGGTGATTGGGTCACAAATGGAGTAATCCACTCATGGATTATGAATTAAAGGTTAATGGACTAATGGGCTATCATGGGAGAGAGACTGTGGTTTGCAAGTGGAAGAGGAGAGGACTTGAGCTAGCACGACCAGCCCCTCTCAACGTGGTGCCCTGCGGAGTCCCACCAGCAAGAAGGCTCTTGCCAGATATGGCCCCTCAACCTTGGACTTCTCAGGCTCCATAACTGTAAGAAATTAATTCCTTTTCTTTACAAAGTACCAAGTTCCAGGTATTCCATTACAACCAACAGAAAATGGACTAAGACATGCCCTCCTTGTCCTGCTGCTGCACAACCCGCAAGTCAGTCCTAGAGTTTGACCCTCTGCCCTTGGAAACCAGGTTCTATGCCTGGGTCGTTCCTCCCCCGTGTCTTCTTCACCGGCAGGGGCACCTCTCCAGGTCCCAGCCCAGTGATCCTCTTGCATCCCCTTAGGATACCCCAGACAGGCCTGGAGAATGTGCCTCCCTCCCATGCACAGCTCTCTCCGTGGGTCCCGTCAACCGAGGACATTTGTTGATTTGGGAAGAGCCCAAAGGAAGGAAGGATTCTGTCTGGACCCTCTGGCTCTGTGGCACCTTTTCACCAGGCACATTTATCTGGTCCAAGACTGAATCATTCCCTTTCTCATGAAACAGATTTTTCCCCCATTTTAAGCCTCTGTGGGCTCCAGAATGAGCCGGACCCCTTTATCTTCTCATCACGGCGTATCCCTCTTTGGGCATTGACTGAAACGCACACATTTCGTGACTTCCTCTTTGGAGAAGGCATGAAAGGAAACCAGCCGCTTCCCCGCATGTCTCCAGCCAGGCGAGGCTTCGGCACTCGGCGCCTCTCACAGCCAGCTGCCCGCAGCCTCTTAACTTCCTGACATTAAACAAAAACGAAACCAAGGCCTCCCTAATTGGGGATCATAATCAGGAATCTGTCACAGGGCCTCGTCGAGATTAATTCAGCCCGATTGTTCTTCCGACCTCTGCTAAGGAGCCAGCTTGCGACTCTTGACACCGACTAGTCCTGCTTTCATCCCGTATTAGTTCCCTAACAAGGTTGCACGATCAGCTCTTGGTTCACAAATTAGAAAAATGGGCGATGATTCCAGCAGCTACATCTTGGCGCTCTCACACTGGATGACTGTGATGGTCTTGTCACCAGGCTTCCGGATCTTTCTATGGGAGTTGAAATTGGCTCCAAATGTAACTTCGTGTTTGATCTCCCCTTCGCTCATCATTGTCACCATGCAACATTTTTTAAAAAGAATTGCACCAAGTTACCCACCTGGTGGAAATTGGAATAGGGTATTCAGTTGTTGTACTGTTAATGAAGCTTTTAAAAAAGTGCTTCTGTGGACACCATCTGAATGCATCTCTGGCCACCAAAATTATACATATAATTCACTTCAGTGAGGATGCCCAGGTCTCCACCAAGGGGGACTCATTGGGATCGGTTCTGGACTTGTCAGGGAACACAACATGCTGTCAGCCCCCTGAAACTTCTAGTCCAGGGTGGTAACTGATGTCTTAGTCCACGGGGAGCCAGATCACAGAGCTACGTGGACTTGTGTTTCCAACTCATGCCAGCCACTTCCAAGGGGCATCAGCTTCCTTATCTGTAGAGTGAGAATAATCACAAACCAACCTTCTGGGGCTACTAGGGGATTAAAGGAGATGGGGGACATAGCGGGGCCAGCGCTGTGCCAGCCCTGAGTGAGCACCAGCCTGACCCTTCATGCTTGCCACGGTTCTCCCTTTGGTTTGGTGTCTGAGGCCTTCGCGTTTCTGAAGGGGTGATTTAAATCAAATCATGTTTATAATTAAAAACATCCAACTTGCAGCTCAGCCGCTTGTCCTACTTCAGCAACCTCCTGTTCTTGTCTGTGGGGCGTTATCGGAGAAATAATTGTAGTGTCAAAATCCTGCACTGCTCCCCAATGCAAGGTGGTAGTTGTCAAAGTATGAAACATTCATCTGGACCGTAAGACTTAAGTCGTCAGCAAAAGCCAAAGAGAGAAGAGACAAAATGTATGAGCGCTAAATGAATTGATTTTCATAAAATTAACATTATGCTGTATAATAGCATTTCTGAATATAAAGTCTTTTTCATATTACTATTAATATTTATAACCTTGTAAGGATTAAATCATACCTTTGTGATTATTGTAATCTTTTTTAAACCTTATTCTGTTCCAAAGATAAGGGTTGGTTGTGTTCTGTTTATTGTGAGGTTTGGGGTTTTTGGTTTCTTTTTTGGCCTTTATCTTCAGACTGTTCTAGTGACATTCTGAATTCTTTCAATGGGGAGCTATTGTAGCTTTAATCATGGTTATGCACAAGACATACAGGAATCTGCCATGGAGTTGGTAGGAACGAAAAGTCTGCTTAGACCCCAAGCTTGAAAATGTTTTCATGTTTTCATGTTTCATTTACAACAATCTCCCTCCTTTGTGTACGATGTTGAGCATTCCTGAAATAGATCAAACAGTGCAACTCCCACCCCCTCCGGCACTCCACTTCTGGGAGCTTTGGGTGGTGGGTGCCTGCTTCCTGGGACGTGGGTCAGGACAGGCAGGTGTGGCTGCAGCTCCAAGGCAGCGTGGCTGTGCTCCCAGCGGCTCCTGCATGTCCAGCGCTCCAGGGTGGCTGGCGCCTCGAGCTGCGTGCACAGACACTGCACACAAGCTCAGCCAGAAGTGCAGGAAGTGAGACCCGCAGCCGTGGTATGGGCCTCATTTTCACAGGCTGTTGGAGGTGGGGAAGCCCTACCCTTCTTCCTTTAGAAGCAACAGATTCTTTTTTTACAGCATCATGCTTTTTTTTTTTCATACTTACCAATATTTTAAGTTTGGGCTTCTTTTTGAACTTTTGAGCTGAGTAATGATGAAATGCACACAGCTTGGGTCCTATATTAGTCTGCTAGGCCTGCTGTGACAAAGAACTCCAGACGGGGTGGATTAAACAAAAGAAACGTATTGTCTCATGGTTCTGGAGGTCAGAAGTCCAAGATCAAGGTGTGGGCAGGGTTGGTTCCCCGTGGGGCCCGGAGGGCGGGGGAGTCTGGTGGTTACCATCAATCTTTGGCTTTCCCTGACTTGCACGTGAACCTGATCTCGCCATCACCTTCAAACGGCATCACCCGGTGTGTGTTTCTGTCTCTGAGTCCACATTTCACCTTTCTATGGGGACATTGTCAGATTAGGGCTGCCCTAATGACTTCATCATAACTTGATCATAGCCAAATACAGTCAATAGCCACAGGTACATGGGGTTAGAGCATCATCTTTTGGGGGTACAATGTCTTTTGGGAAGATGTGATTTAACACCTAACAGGTCCCTCCTCTCTCTCTTCCCCACCACCCCAGTGCAGGCTGCCAATGCCCCTCGCCTGACTCAGAGACCCCTGTCCGCTCTGCCTTCCCTCGGGTCCCCTCTCCTGCTGCAGAGACGGGCCCTTGCCCAGCCGCCTCTGGGTGGAGGGTCTCCTGACGGAGGCAGGGAGGGCATACCACTGCTGTCTGCCTGCGCTGCCAACCAGAGATCCTGGCCAACAGGTTTACATCCCCACCATGCACGTCCTGGGTAATACAGCCAGAGCCAGAATGAGGTTCTCCACACGACACATGACCCACAGAGTCCCGTTCACCTGGAGCACCTGGGGGCGGCCGGGCTCCTGGTCCATTGCCGGGGAGGTGCCCTCTCCTGCCTCCCCTTTCAGCAGAGCTGCTCCCTTTCTGTCAAACCTTGTCTTTGTTCCTGCTTCCTCTTGGTCCCCAAACCCTCCATTGGCACTAACAGCCCCCAGCGATTGTCCCAGTGGGCACCACCCTCTGGTGTGCGCAGCCACCCAGCCAGGTAGGCCCTGTCCTTCCCACTCAACAGAGCGGGAAGCTGAGGCCAGGCAACTTGCCAGGGCTCAAATCCTACTCAGTCTGTGGTCTTCTCACATGTCCCCCACGGGCACCGGCCCACCCACAGGGAAACTGCTGAGGGCAGGGGGTGTAAGAATGAGACCGTTCGGTGGGGGGTGGGGGGTGGGGGGAGGGGTGTCTGAGGAGTAGCAGGGACAGCAGGCATCAGTGTTTGATGCCTGCACTGAGCAATCACTCTGCCATCTAAGGCCTCTGACTGGCGCAGAGGAACACTGGAAACTGGTCTTTCTGCAGAGCTGCAGCACGAAAAGGCCCAGAGGTGACACACAAGTCCTTGGTGACACAGGTCAGTGGCTGGCTGCCTCTGCCAGAAACCTCTGTCAGTTCCTCTGCGCCAACAGTAACTACTACCTCCTCTCCCCACCCCCCTTTTTCTCATTCTTAGTTGCTGCTGCACCGATGCAAAAATCTCACCAGCCCTTTGGAGGAAGTTCGCCCCACACTGGGGTCTGGGACCAGACTAGCTGCCTCACTGCCGTTCCTGGCCCTGGGCACAGCTTGGACATGAGACAGGCCCTTAGGACTAACCTCGGAGTATTTTCTTTGCGTCCCAGCCCTGGATAGATGGCAGGTCAAGCCGAGAGCCACCTGTCAGGGAGACGAACTCCCCTTGCCTCCCGCAGCCTTCTGCTCCCAGCCCCGCGCTGGAAAGTAAGTGTTATGCAGTGAATTCTTTCTTAACACATCAGCAGTGCATGACCAGAGACTTTTCCCCCAAACGGTAGGATCATCTATCAATGCCAGGAAGTGAGGGTGCAGGTTTCCCGAGCTTCTGGCAAAGCGCTGTAGCTAAAAGCATACACCTGTTTCTGGGAGGTTCTGCCAGGGCAGGAGGATGACAGCACTGCCAGGAGAATCCCACGGAGGACCGTCTGGCCCTGGGCACTCCCATTCAATGTAGAAAGAGATGTGGGTCTCCGCACATCGCAGCCCGTGGGTGTCACCCCAACAGCATGACGGCTGCTCCTGCTGGCCTTGGAGCCCAGGTCTCCCCCGGGTAGGAAGAACACACCTGGCCGTCGCAACCTAAGGAGGAGAGACTTCTCTCAGGAGAGAGGCAGCCAGGCTAAGGAGGAGGAGTGGACATGAGCTTCTAAAACACAAAAATGTAAAATGACACTCCTGCTCAGCGAAATACGAAAGACCACTCCTGAATCTCTCTGAATGCTTGCTTTGTAGCCTCCAGGCAAAGCTGTCATTTTGGACTAAACTCGGCCAACAAGCAACTAATGCTGACGGCTCGTGGTTTTCTGCCTCTTCCCCCGACTCTTTTGCCTGGTTAACACATCATAACTAATTCTCCCCCTTGTTAACGACGGCCTTGTCTCATGCCTGGGTGTCTTGCAGGCGTGACATTGAGTTCCTTGGGAGAAGGTTCCACGGTCACATTTAAATACATTACTAAGGTGAGATTGTCCATTTTGTTCTGGCCCCGCACCCCCATCTCAAAATATTAAGTCTCTGCTTCTCAAATATACGGCCGGCATCTCTGTCCCTGTGTTGTAAGGACAAAATAGTAAATATTATCTCCCTCTTCTCTGGCCATCGGCTGAGGACAAGAAGGAAAAGAGCATCGTAATTCTTCTCTTTATGAAGGTGAAAAGCATTACCTCGAGGATATTATCTAAGTCTGACCTTGACTCTCGAGTGTTTCTGCCTCTGTCTTCCAGCCATTTCAAAGCAGAGGGGCTTTGACGCGTTAAAGCAGGAGGCTGCACCGTCCCTGTGCGGTCTACAGGTGAGTAGACGGAGCCCCTAGGCTTGTCTGCAAACCTCTGAGCGCCTCTTTACTTGTTACAAAATGAAAATGCGCTAAACCTACTTACATTAGTCAGAACCCTGCTGTCCTGACGACGGCTCTGAAACAGTAACACCAAAACAGCAGACGCAAAGGGAAAATACCAGTCCATTCATCGGGCTTCTGTTTTGGTTTGTTTTCTTTCTCTTTTTTTCTTTCCTTTTGATCTATAAGATGACAACCACTGATTTGACTGATTTCCTCCATTATTTCCAGAATGCTTAGCATTCTGAACACATTGGGGTTTTCATGCATTAATTTCTATTTTTGCTTTCAGTGTGTTCGTTTCAGATCAATTTGTCAGGCTTAAGCTGGAAGTTGTTTCCACCCTGAGAAGCCTGGATTTCGAATCAGGGGCCCGAACTCCTGGGGCAGCTTCGTGAGTGTCTTTCCAGCAACTCCCCTCCTCTGAGCTCGATTTTCTCATCCGGAGACGAGACGGGGGACAGCAGCACTTCAAGCTCGCCTACCTCCCAAAGACTGAAAGTCCTTTGCGAACTGTAAGCCTCCAGTCTCTGTCCCCACCTAGCCCTTGGTGACTTCAGGATCCCACCAATGTCATCTCTGATGGGTCAACAGACTGTTGTCACCTAAAACTCCACACCTCACTCTTGGTCCTCTTGTCTTCCTCTGATGTCGGGAACTTGAATGAGGGTTTGGTTGGACTGGGCCCCCCAACACCAGGTGTCGCACATGCACCTACCTGTCAGTGTTGCCACATGCAGGGGGTCCCTTTGCCACCTCTCTAGGGCTGACCTTTCACCTCTCTCAGTACTGTTCCCATCCCGGGACACCCATACCCTTTCACCTCCATCTTCAGCCAGACACGTGTGTGTGTACCATCTGCTGTCACCACAAACCTTCATGGTTTCTTGTCATGTCAGCATTTCAATCAAAACATCCCCCCCAGGACTTGCCCAGCGGGACTGGAATTCCTTATGTCTGGTAGATGCCCGATTCCTGGTTCTCTCCAGGGCATCTTGGCCTGTCTGTGTTCAGCTCCCTGGTGATACCAAGACCTCCCCCTGGCCCCCATGTATCCCTCCAGGTGACCACTCAGCTCCCGGTCCACGGCACCGTCAACACTCTCCTCAGGCCATCTCCCTGTCTCTGACATTGTCCCATGACGTCTTCTGATTCCATCTATTTGATGGATTGCAAACTACATGCTCTGCTTGTATTTGCATAGGAAGTCGGTAATTAGCCATAGAGCATTTTGTTAAACTTCTATGTGAAAGATGCTAGAGAAAAATAAATTGCACCATATTGTATTGTACTCCTGAGAGAGCGCCGCACTCCCTGGCCCAGCTCCTGCTGCCCGCTGCCTTCCCGTCCTGAAAATTGCTATTGTTGCCTCGATTACTGGGTCTTTTCAGCCTCAGAATTAGTTTTCAGGGTACAGAGCAGTTTCTACCAACTCGATCTTTTTTTCAGGAGGGTCTTATTCACCCAAGTTAATTCTGTTCGTATCGCAATGTGCTTGAAAATAAGTACGAATCTTTTTGATATTCATTTGCAGTGTTCCACCAGCAAGCAGCAATTGGAACTAAATTATAAGCGTTCAAGGAATGTACTCACATATTTCAGAGCGGTTGAGAAACATCTTGCTGGACAGAGCTGGACAGAAACATCTAAGCTATAAACCAAACCCTGGTTAGCTCGAGGACCCCCCAGAGAGCAAGCACCTTGGTGCCGCCACAGGACTTGGGGAGGGGAGCAGTGCATTTGTTTTGGCTTCCAAAGCTGGTCACAGTTTTACCATCTGTTCTCTCACATCCCTGGCAGGCAGGCTGAGGACGGCATCAACTCAATGGTTCCTAGCCCATTAGAAATGCAAACCTTTTTATTTCCTTGTAAATAAATCTCCGCTTCTTTCCAAGGCTTCCCAAAAGAATGGGGCTGCCAACAAGGGACTTTGTACTTTGCTCAACAAGGTTATTCTCGGTTTCCCCCCAGAAAGCAATAAAGTCTGGTCCTCTGGGGAAGGGGCTCCAGAAGTCAATCAACAGATCTTTACGGCAGACTTACCACAGCTGGGAAACCATCCCAGGCTTGGTCCCTGCCCTCCTGCAGTTTGCAACCTACCAAACCAGGAAGCTGGCAGGTGCACACACAGTGACAGCTGTCAGAAGTGCCACTTTGGAGAAAAGTTCAGGAGTCTCCAAGAAACAAGTGCAGGGTCATCCCCTTTAGGCTGAGGACCTGGACAACAGCTTTCTGAGGAAGTGACAGTTCGGCTATGGCCTGAAATTTTGACTCTAGCAGCCAAGGCAGGGTTTTTTCTGTTGGGCTCAAACAAGGGATTATCACCACCTCTATTATTTAACATGTATAGATTTCCTGGGATACACCGTAAACCTTAAAAGCCCTGTCATGAGAAATTTCATGGATTGATTGTGAGTCTTCCTTTGGACTTAATTTTCAACTTTATCGTCCTCTCCGATGGGCTGCCTGGCAGGGTCTCCTGCCTCTGTGTGTCTACGCATTTCTGTCCCTCTTAGATACCCCCAATCTCCTCTTTCCCAACCAGGCGTGCATAACCTGGCAGCGATCCCGTGGATACACCGTGATGGTTCTGGAATGGAGAGATCCTGTGGTGAATCCTCTGCAAAGCCAAGAATGATTTTTTAATGTGACTTCGAGATTATTCAGACTGTAAGTTCAGATTTTTACATTCAAAATGAAATGTTTAGTGATCCTCTAGACTGATTGCAAAAATGACCCCAGTTCTCCACTCGTCTAAACCCACGACCTTTGCTAGTGGCTCTATAGCATCTCCCACCAAGGGTGGGGGAGTCTGTTTCCTGCCTCTTGAATCTAGGCTGGTCATGTGATTTGCTTTGGCCAATAGGATGCAGCAGAAGTGCTGGCATGCCCTGGGAGTCCAAGCCTCTTGGTGACCCTGCGTCCCCATGACAACAGCCCAGGCTCCCTGCTGGAGCATGAGAGACCGTGTGGAGCACGGCCACCAAGCACCTGCCAATAGTCACATAACCCAGCCCGGGTCAGCAGGACCGCTCAGCCCCCCTGCAGGCCCCCGGGGGGTGATAAACAGTTGGATATGGATGAGTTTGCTGGGGCCACCATCACAACATACCACAGAACGGGCAGCTTAAACCACAGAAGTTTATCTTCTCACAATTCCGGAGGCTAGAAGTCCAAGTTCAAGGTGTCACAGGGTTTATTTCTCCTGAGGCCTCTCTCCTAGGCTTGCAGACGGCCGCCTTCTCCTCTGTCCTCACGTGGTCATCCCTCTGTTTGTATCTGTGTCCTAATCTTCTTTTCTCATAAGGACCCCAGTTATATTGGATCAGGGCCCAGCCTCATGACCTCAGTTTGCCTTAATTCCCTCTTTAAAGACCCCATCTCCAAATACAGGCACATTCTGTGGTCCTGGGGCTTAGGATGTAAGCACACGACTTGGGGGACTGTGGCACAATTCAGCCCACACCAGGGTGTTCTGTTTCACGGCATCACTGTGGCAGTAAGTGAGAAATACTGCTATTAAGTGCCAGGCACTGCGTTTGCACTGGGATCATAAGCAAGGACAAACCAGGACCCCTGGCTTGCAAAGGAACTCCCTGTCTGTGGGGTTTTCTTCATATGAAGCCCTGTACCAGGGCCAACCACACTTCCATGCACAACATGCACACGCCCCAGTCTGGAGCTATTCATTCATCCCCCGGCCCTCACACACGTGCTCTGCCTTTGCCAAACAGACCCCAAAGAAACAGAGAGAAAGAGGGAAAGCATCGCACTCCCTTTACCTTAGCTCTCAGTCACGCAATAAGCAGTCACATTTTGCAGCCCCAGGCAACAGCTTGTTCTGTTTTAATTAACTTGCCTTTTATTGAATTTCCATATTCGTCACCAAACACCAACACACCTTTGCGTGTGTCTATAAAGTCAGGGATCACACGGCATGGTGCTGTGGGTCACGCGTGACATGACCCTTGCTCACAGGGAGGAACTGCACGCCCACATCAGGAGTTATTCATGTTTTGATCCTGCACAGGCGTGACCAGGGTGGGGGCTGCAGGCAGAACATGGGATGAGACCAGGAGAGTCTGCGCAAGTGGGCAGCCGCGATTCCGCCCTCCCAGCACGAAGAGCACAGGTGGCCTTCATGGCTCGGTTATGCCACATAAAGGGTGAGAGCCGCGTGGTGCTGGCGGCTGCCTGTAATGTGCACTTTACTCGGTTATTTGTAAGAGCAAGAAACTAAAATGGTAACGGAGAGATCAAATCAAATTGAATTGAAAATCAAATTAAATTGAAACAGGGAGTGGGAGGCACCTTCTCACCAAGGCCTTGTGGGGATAAGGCTGGACTGATAGTCCCAAAGTAGGACTGGCGCTCTCAGAACAGATGTACACATCCCATCCCTGGCCTAGAGAAACCTCCGAGTACCAGCCACACAGAAGGATGTCGGCCCTGGAGTTCAGGGATTTTGTCTGTTTGGGTTGCTGCTCTGTCTCCAGTGCCTAGAGAGGATGCTTCACGCAGAGTGGGGTGCAATAATCCTTTCTTAATGAGTGCACGTGAGGACGTCACATGTAGCTCCTTCCCAGCAGGGTCTGTCTTTGGTGGGGCTCTCCAGACGCAGATCCTGAGATGAGGATTCAGAGGTCCCAGGAGGAGCAGGTGGCAGAGCAGGGGTGAGAGGGAAGCAGATGGGAAACAAGAGGGAGCCCAGCAAGGCTGCCAGGTCTGGGGAGGCACCCCGGAGGATGGATTCAGCCAGCCCCACAGCGGGGCACTGGGGGGTAAACGAGCCCTCTGAGTGGTCCTGGCCCGAGGTGGGGGCTGACTTCCCACTCCTGGCCTCTGCGCACTGTGGCCAAGTGCCTCTCTGGAAAGCATACCCCCAGATGCTCCAGCCACTGTGCCTTCGGGTGCAGCATCTCCCAAGGGCAGTTCCCCAGGGAAGAAGTGAGGTGCAGGACTGTGGGAAGCAAAAGAGCACTGAAGCTCGGAGAGAGGTGCCCACAAATGCAAAATGAATCTGAGGATATCCGGGCATAAGTTTAATTTGGGAGCCTGCATGCTAAACAGGAGTAACTAGAGATTGGTTTGTTGCCCCGTGGATGGTTAATTTTATGTGTCAACTCGGCCAGACCATGGTACCCAGATATGGGGTCAAATGCCAGTCTGGATGTTCCTATAAAGGCATTTTTTAGATGAGATGGATATTTAAAGCAGTAGGCTTTGAGTAAAGCAGATTACACCCCATAATGTAGGAGGGCCTCATGGAAGGTCTTAAGAGAAAAGAGACTGACATCCCCCAAGGAAGAGGGAATTCTGCCTGCACACTGTCTTCGGACTGTCTGAACTATTGATGAAATATCAGCTCTTCCCTAGGACTCAAGCTTGCTGGCCTGCCCTGTAGATTTTGGACTTACCAGCCTCCACAAATGCATGAGCCAATTTCTTAAAGTATATCTCTCCCTCTATGTGTGTGTGTGTGTCTGTCTATCTGTCTCACATAAACACATATCTACACACAGTACATACATATATCTATATACATGCATACATCTATATGTACACATATATACACACATACATTGTATATCCTATTGGTTCTATCTCTATAGAGAACCTGGACTAATACATGCCCTAAAAGATCTTAGCCATGAATTTTCAGTATGCTTAGATTGGGACATGGAGAACCTGAATGTGCCAAACCTGGATGGGAACTTGGAGATCAACACCGCACCCAGGGCTTCAAAGCCATTTGCCTCCAGGGGCCAGGCAGGTAGTACAGTTGTGTGAGGTGGCCAGATATAGGAGACAGGATGAGGACTGTGGCAAACTGAAGCAACAGCCAAAGCTGTTCTTGTTATCTGTTGCTGTGTGACAAACCACCCCAAAACTTAGTGGCTCGAACAATAACCATTGTGCAATCTCTCATGATTCTGTGGGTTACCTGGCTCAGCTGGGTGGTTCTTCTGCTCCATATATATCAGCTAGGTCTTTATTAGCTGGGGCTCACTCACATGGCTGGCAGTTGGCATGAACTGCTGCCTAGGAGTCCCCTCATGTGGCCCCTCATGCAGCTTGGGCTGGCTCACAGCATGGTGTCTGGGTTCTGAGAGGGAGCATCCCATGGGGTGAAGGCAGAAGCTGCAGATGTCTCAAAGTCCAACTTCAGAAGTTGCACAGTGTCACTTCTGCTGCATTCTATATTGGTCAAAGCCAATCATGGGCTAGTCTGGATTCACTGTGGGAGGGGACTACCCCGGAGTGAAAATACCAGGAGATATAGCTCACTGGAGAGAGGGGCTCATTTTCAAACTAACTACCACAAAAGAAAATTCAGATTTAGAATTTTTTAAAACACTGTTTTAAAAGGCCCAATTAAATATCTGCTGGGCAAATTTGGCCTACAGACTGAAATTTTAAAATCTGTTTCTAGTCCAGCACCATAATTTTCCCAGATGAAGACCCCAAGATCTGGTCAAAAAATTGAGATGGGAGGAAATTTTTTTAAGTGAGGTGAAATTCACATAATATACAATTAATCATTTTACGTGCACAATTCACTTAAACATTCGAAGAGAACAGTTCAGTGGCATTTAGCACATTCACAATGTTGGGCAACCACCACTTCTATATAATTCCAAACATTTCATCACCCCAAAAGAAAGCTCCACACTCATTAAGCTGTCACTCCCCAATCCCCCCTCTCCCAGCTCCTGGCACCCACTTGTCTGTTTCTGTCGCTATGGATTTGCCTCCTCTGGGTATTTCATGTAATGAAATCATACAGCATGTGAAGTGTTGTGTCTGGTTTCCCTCACTGAGCATGTTTCCAAGGCTCATCCATGTTGCATAGCATGTATTAATGCTTCCTTCCTTTTTATGGCTGAGTGATATTTCATTGTAGGATATTCCATAACTTATTCATCCACCCACCCATCGGTGGACATTTAGGTTGTCTCCACCTCTGGTTATTGTGAATAGTGCTGCCGTGAGCATTTGTGTGCAAGGATTTGTTGGAGTACAGGAATCTATCTTAGAGACCACGCGGGCAGCTTGAGGCAGGTCCTAAGTGAAAATGTAGGCTCTCTGGCTCCCAAGCTAACACATATTCCTAGACTGTGTTAGAATTAGACACAGCCAAGAAGTACAAAGGGTGGAGGTGGGCAGCATGCCAGGTCCTGGCTATTTCAGAGGTGATTTTAACAATGAATCAGAACCAGAAAATTGCTGCTACATCGGGTCCTTCCCAGATGTTCAGACAAGGCTAATATCATACAAATAAAGCCACCTGGCAACGAGGATTCAAAGAATCAAAGAGCATTTGATCTCGTCCCTTCCTTTTAAAGACAAGCGCACACACACACACACACACACACCACCCTACCATCAGCTGGGCCCTGAAACAGCAGCAAGCATTTTGAATACTTGGGGATGGTTCTCCCAGCAAAGCGCCTCTAAGGTGCTCTTTTGAGCATCAGGGCTTCTTTCATCTTCTCAAACCCAGGAGAGCTTCTATGGTTAATGACAGCTGCTGAGAAAATACGACTGTGGCCAGAACAGAAAGAACCCAACATTTCTAGCTTTAAAACCTCAGCATTGTACGGGTCCCCAGAATTGTCTTTGTTGCTATATTTTGAAAGAAACATTATCACCCCCAGGGGCCCTGGCAGGGTACAGGCTTTGAGTTACAGCTCTGGATCTAGTGCTATATGTTGGTTGTTATGCAAAATTAATTATCCTGGTCATTTGAATGTTTTCCCCCAAACATAATATAATCTCATTACAGACTACTCCATACCAGAATGAATCTCGAGCCAAATTCCATTTAGGAAATTGAAGGTAATTTAGAGTTATATGATTTGCAAAAAAAAAAAAAAAAAAGAAGAAGAAGAAAAAGAAGCCCCTTTCTCTGCTAAATGCTAATTTGGTCTGTCTGCATAATGTACAAGTGGCATTCATTTCGTTGGGGAATTGCTGTAAGTGTGTAGGTGACTTGGGACAACGGAGGGGCAGTTCAGAATTTTTGAGTGAGTTTATCTAGAAGGAGTCTGTGCATAATAATTCTGGGAGGCAGGCAGCAGAAGCCAGAGAGAGCCAACAAGCTTTTCCGAGGACCCCCTGGCAGGCAAGTCCATGGGAAATGCAGCTCTTGTGGCTCAGAGACTGCTACAAACGGCCGAGAGGCAGCAAGGCATTTGGAGGAAGCAGGAGGAGACGTGAGAGAGGCTGGACCCCTTGGGCTGGTTCTCAGAAAGAGCTGTCGCTGCTGCAGTTAAAGCCACCAGGTGAGTCAGCATGCATGGAAATGAGGAGTGCTGAGGGCATGTGGGCAGGGCACTGATGATGCCTGCTACACATATGAAAATAAATGGAAAAGTTCAAAAGTAAATACCCAAACTGGGGCAAAAATGTTCAACCTGCATTAAGACCTTTTTTAGTGAATAAATCAGGAAGATGATAGATGTAACTGAATATTAACCCACAGCTCCGAAGTTACCTATTAAATCAGCCTAGAATGGAAAGAAGAATTAGCAATGGTAGAGTGTCTACATCGGTCAAGCACTCGCATCTATCTTTTCATACACTATGCCATAATTCTATCTGAGCAGTGTATTAGTTTCCCAGGGCTGCTGTAACAGATTTCCACAAGCTGGGTGACTCAAAACAACAGAAACATATTCTCACATAGCCCGGAGGCCAGGAGTCTGACATCGAGGTGTTGGCAGGATCAATTCCTCCTTGTTCTGAAGGAGAATCCGTTCCATGCCTCTCTCCTAGCTTCTGGTGGATATTGGCAATCCTTGGTGCTCCCCCCTCTTCACATGGACTTACCCCTATGTGTGTCTCTGCATCCTCTCCTCTTCCATAAGGAAACCCATCACTGGATTTAGGGCCAACCCCAAATCCAGGATGATTTCATTTTGAGATACTTAACTAATCACATCTGGAAAGAACCTATTTCCAAATAAGGTCACATTCTGAGGGTCCCATGGACATGAATTTGGGGAGGATATTATTTAACCTACTACAATTCATTTTTACAAATGAGGAAACCGAGATTGCCCAAGGTCACAGCGCTGAGGGTTGGAGGATGGATGCCTTCAGCCCAGGTCTGTGTGACATCAAAGTGTTGGAGCTTTCCCCTGACCTGCTGCATGTGGGCTGTAGAAATATTTGAAGCCTCTGAGAAAAGGCTCCTTGCCAAATTAGCTCAACGTGGGGCAGACACAATCCAGCCTCAATAAATATTTGTTGCGTAACTGAAATGAATATTCCCAAAGGTCTCTAAGTTCCAGGCTCTCGACACAAATAATATATTTCTCTTCCATTTCTACATAATGGGACTTTTTGTGCTGGAAAATTGGGAGAAAGGCATGATCTGGCCAAGGTCAATTGTCCACAGTTTGTGCTCCGTCTACTGCTGTTGTGCTTGGCATTAGAAAAACCCTCAGCCACAATAAATTTTATATTTTATTACCCTTTTACCTGTTTCTCAAACAGTTTCAAGTACACTAGAGCATCTTTTATCCTTAATGGTCTGTTTTCCCAAAATTTATTTTGGGAAACAAATGAGTAAACAAAAGAAACCAAACCCAGCTTGATCCCAATAACTCTGAACCAGACAAATTGGGTCTTCTTTTTTGTTTCTTTGCCGCTTACAGGGCTTTAAAGGATCTTATGAGTCATTAATTTGTTGGCTCTTGTGGAAGTATTTATGCAGGGCCATTAAGTAGCACAAACTCTGGAAGAAAATTGATATTCTTTATGAATGTGGCCTCTGACCCCAACTGCCAATCTCCTCGCGAGAGAGAAACACAGATAGGACTTTGGGCTTTGGGGCTAAACTTCATTGTGGCCTGATTTTCCATCCCCAGACAACAATTTTCCACCCTTATTCTCATCTTTAGTCAAAAACAGATAACAAAACACAAGGACAGAACTCTAAACTCTAGGGGGGAATCTGGGTCCCAGAGCAAAAATTAGTCACATCCCAAGCAAAAATGACAGATTCTCATCTATATCGTATCATCGACAACCTCAGTATGAGGAGGAAACAGGTTGCAATTTAATTCTGACGCTGGCTACCTGGAGTTAGGTCAAACTTCACAGGTTAAGGGCACAGTCCTCCCCTAGACTTGCCCTCACTTCAGACACCAGCCTCAAGCTTCAGGGCTCCCAGACCACCCACACTTCCAACAAACTAACCACAAATTGGGGAGCTCCCATTACTCCCTCAGGTTCAATAACTCACAGACCAGCTCACAGAACTCACTCAGGAAAGCACTATACTTTCTATAATCGTTTATTGTAAAAGGTCCAAATCAGGACCAGCAAAAAGAGAGAGCAAGACCCATAGAGTGAGATCTGGGAGGTTTCCAAACACAAAGCTTCTGTGTCCTTGAGATGCACCACCCTCCCAGCATGCAGACGTATGATTCCCAACAAGGGAGGCTCCACTGAGCTTCAGTGTTCAGAGTTTTTACCGTGGTTTCATTGCATAGGCATGCTCGTTTGCATCATCGGCCACATGATTGAACTCAATCTCCAGCCCCTCCACTCCCCAAAGATCAGGCTGATATTACCTGACTCAATGTCCCAACCCTCCCTCTGATCACATGGTTGGTCTTTCTGGGGTGGCTGGGTCATCTCGTTGGCATAAACTCAGGTGCAGTCCGATGGGCTCACCATGAATAACAAAGACAATCCTAGCACTTGAGACATTCCAAGGATATATCGATCTTTTCTTTTATTACACCCCATCCTCACATTACAAGTGGAAACCAGTTCAAATTGGCCACATGCTTCAAGCTCAAGGTGCAGGCCAGTTAGGCAGGTGCTAGCCCTCAGAGGTGCACATAGGTGAAAAAGCAAAGGCCCTGGGGCTCCGGGGCTGGTGGTTTGGTCATGAATGTCATTCATGCTTTTTCCTTTATAATTTGGTTCCTCTTGGTGCTGGGCATAGGGCATGGATGGGAGGAAGAGGCCACACCAATAGGATAGTGGGAACCACCAAGGGAAACAGCAGAGCGTCCTTAAAGTCAGACAGACCTGGATTTGAATCTCAGTTCCATTATGAGTCAGTCTACCTGGGCTAATTACTGAACTCTCAGCCAGCGTCAGTTTCCTGATCTGCAAATGGGGATTGACTCACCCAGAGTAGGGCAGACCCAGCCAGTGTCCTCCCTGGGAGTCTAATATTTTAGTGAGTACCCGCTGGCTTCTCTTAACGGTATCTGCACTTCTGTGCCCAGGGGATGTTCTCCGGACATGCACAGAGCTGTGATGTAAACACCCCAGCACCCGCCTTTGCTCATCAATGGTAAGTCCAATTGCTGCAGGGAGAAGGTATTTAAAAGCACAGGTGCACAGTCAAGAGAAATTAAAATGGATTCCTTCCTAAGCCACATACTTCAAACACCCCGTGACCTGCTCCTCCGCACACCGTGTGTTGGCTGCCTTCCTTCCCGTCTCACTTCCCTTCCCCTCCCCAGTGTTTCCTGGAAGCACCTCTCAAACATACCACCTGCACAGACGTCTTTGTCTCAGGGTCAGCTTCTGGGGAAGCCCCAGCTAAGACGTGACGCTATTGTGAGAAATAATTGAGATTCTATGCAAAGGGCTGGGCACAGGGCTGGCACGTAAGAAGCCTCCTTAAATAGCAGGTGCAATTGTGCAATGCCACCTTGGGATGGGTGGGATTTGGAAGGGCTTCGTGGAGGCATCATTTGGGGGTGGCCTTGAGGGGAGAGTTGGCCGTCATGCAGGTAGAAGGGATGGCTGGACCCCAGGGTGCAGGAAGTCGCCAGGGGAGGGTGCAAAGGCTGGGGGTGGGAGGGAGAGGAGCCAGGGGTCAGAGAGCTGGCCAAGGTTACTCTCCTAAATGTATCATGCCCAGCAGGAATGGACTTAATTCCTCAGCAGCTGTGTCCCTGGCCCCTAGCTCTGTGGTCCCCTCCATATCAAGGTCTGTCACCCCCATGGATTATCTCCCCAGAGCCTACAGTTCAGGCAGGAAAGGTGGACCTGTTCTCCTAGTCTGTTCTTTTTTCCTTCCTTTATTGTCATCACTGTTGATTATATCACTTTGCACATAAAGCTTTATTGTAATCAGAGCAGTGTTTTATATTTATAAGCCACCTTTCATCCGGCCCTGGTCTAATACGCACCGCACCGCACGGAAGACTTTAAAGAAGACAGACAACAAGCTCTACTTTTCTCCTCCCTAATCTCAAAGGCAAGCAAGGGGGCGGGGAGGAAACGGCTCACACATTCGCTGGCCCCGGGGCCACACCCTGAATTAACACTCACAACACACCAGCGAGGGGGAGTCACTATTCCCATTTCACAGATGCGGAAAAGAGCTTCCCTGAAGTGAATTTCCTGGTTTCTCCACTCAAGGCCATTTGACTTAGGCTTCCCACATGGATTTGTGACATTATCTCCAAATCCATGTGGGATTTGATCACACACACAGTCACTGAGATACGCTGGCATGTTTGGAAGGAGACAACTTTCTCTGTGTAACTGTAGACGGTGCCCCCCGATCGGCCCACATCACCCGCCTGTGTAACTGATCAAAATATTTGTAAAATAAATCCTCTATTCAACTTGTGAAAAGCACAATTATATTGCATCGTGTGTTCAAAGAGAATATTTTTTTCGGGAACATATTCTAAATACATGCAACTTTGTAACTATTTTGGCGTGTTGTCACATGCTGAGAATTGCAGGAACCTTAAAAAACAGAGGTGGCCCTGGCCTCTGCCTCACTTGGACCTCGTCCCTTTGCTTTTTGTCCTGTCTTGGGTTGGGGAACCCCGAAGCAGACCTTGAAACAAAGGTTTGAAGGCAGGTTGTTTATAGGGGAGATGGTTCCAGAATTCCCCAGCAGGGGAGTGAGGAGCTGAGACGGGAAAGGGTGGGCCGAGGATTAAGCATTTGTTCTGGATCCGGTCACCACGGTGGGCAACCGTGCTCGGTCCTGCTGGGGACCTCCGGAGACGGGGGCAGCACAGACCTTGGAGCTACCCTCCCAGACAGGTGAGAGAGCTGGGGCACTTATCCTCCAACTCCCACCAGTTATTGGCTGCTCCTATAAAGCAGGCAGGGAGTGCCAGGTGGTTGCAGCTGGTACAGGTGGGACCTTTGCACCCAGAGGTGGTGAGTACCAGGGCATTGGGGGGACTGGTAGCACCCCTTGTTTAACATGTCTTCATGAGCTTGCCCTTCCTTTTTTTTTTTTTTTTTTTTTTTTTTGAGACAGAGTCTCACTCTGTTGCCTGGGCTAGAGTGCCGTGGCGTCAGCCCAGCTCACAGCAACCTCAAACTCCCGGGCTCAAGCGATCCTCCTGCCTCAGCCTCCCGAGTAGCTGGGACTACAGGCATGCGCCACCATGTCCGGCTAACTTTTTCTACATATTTTTAGTTGTCCAATTAATTTCTTTCTATTTTTAGTAGAGACGGGGTCTCGCTCTTGCTCAGGCTGGTCTCGAACTCCTGAGCTCAAACAATCTGCCCGCCTCGGCCTCCCAGAGAGCTAGGATTACAGGCGTGAGCCAACGCACCCGGCCTGCACTTCCTTTTTCAAAACAATTCTCCATCTCTTTTTTTTTCCTAGAAATAGCAGATCTCAATTAGTGGGCTCATGTAAGGAAACCACACGCTCTCAGCTTCCCCCTAATTCATGTAAAACATCAAACACATTTTAAAATATATGTGTCTATATATAGCCCAGAATGGGAGCCCCTAGAGGGTAGGAATGATGTAAGCAGGTTGTTTCTTTCCCTTTTTATTCGTAACACCTCACTCCTCACAGAGGCTGCATAATGTAGCCACCTGAACAAAACTTTCCACCCCAGGGTGGGTCGGGAACGAGACAAAGAGGAAGGGGAGGAGGGTAGGGTGGTGGCAGCCGGTGGAGCCTGCACCACTGTCCCCGTTTTACAGAAGAGAAACCGAAAGAGCTGCCAGCAGCCCAGGATCCCACGGTGCAGTATGAGCACGGTAGAAATAAGACACTCAGATGGGGTGGTTCTCACTTGTGTTTGCTCCACTCGATGGTTCTCTGACTGAAATGCGGCAGCCCTAGGCCCCCAGCAGGAGGCAGAGCGTGGAGTGCCACTCAGCGGGTCCCCAGACCACCCCCATTCCATGCTGAGGGTCGTGTGCACAGTGTTGTGAGGGAAGCAGGAGCAGAAATGACCCAGGCCATGCCCGGGGGGCGGTACATGTCAGAGACAGCTGTGTGTCCAGCCAGGGCTCATAGGCTGCCAGAAAAGCAGGGTGGACATTGGTGCCCCAAGGCTGGCGTGCTGGGAGCTGTCTACTCTGGGTGCAGGCAAAAGGGGGGACATTGTCTGCAGAGAATTTAAAGTGAACAATAAAACCAACCAAACGCGGATCTGTTTCTATTAGCACCACGCACCAGCAATTCTACACAATGCCTGTGGTCAGCTATTCCTTCCCCTAAAAAGTTTTTGATTGGTCTGAGTTCCAAACAATTGCTGTGGTTACCATTGGGTTTTAATAATATATGTGTGTGCCTGAAATTAGCATATTTTTTATTACTTGAACTTAAATATTGTGTTCTGCATGGCAGTTAATTCAGAGAACTCCTAGTTCTACAATTTGTTCCAACACAGCAATTCAGCTACACACCTTGGTTCCAAGAGTAAGTTCCTATAGCAACGAGACAAAGTTGTCCACTCGGGCCACTTCTCCTGGAGGTTTTAGCCAGGGCAATTAGGAAAGAAAAAGAGAGAAAAAGCATCCAGATTGGGAAAGAAGAAGATGACATAATTTTGTAGAAAATCTCAAGGAGCCCACTAAGAACTACTGAAACTAATCAGTGAGTTCAGCAGGTTGAAGGATACGAGATGAACGTACAAAAATCAATTGTGTTTCTAGACACTAGCAATAAACAACCCAAATATAAAATTAAGAAAACAATTCATTTACAATAGCATCAAAAAGAATAAAAACCTAGG